>NC_051863.1:73009435-73061935 GCF_015732765.1 Culex quinquefasciatus | reverse complement strand
AGCCGGAGAAATGGGCGCCAAGATGTCTCGCCGAAAAGGGCGAAAGGCTGCTGCGGCCGCGGAAGAGGCCACTCCGGAGATTCGAGTGGACGAAACGGACGTTGACCGGGTTGCGGGTGGCGGACGGGTTGACGGGGGAATCGATTCGGCGGGGGGCGCTTCGGAACCGGTTCCGCCGGTTTCGGAAACAAAATTTATTGATTCTTGTTTTGATCATTCCGTTGAACCGGCGGATCCGGTTCCGGAAGCCCCGGTGGTAATTGAAATTTTACTAAATAACCCTTTGGAAAATACTGCGGCGGTTCCGATTCCGGAACCGTCCGTAGATCAAAATTCGTTGTTGACTGATTTGTCTTTTTCAGGGGTATCCCAGGGCCAAATTGATGAGGTTGTTCCGATATCGGATCCGCCGGTTTCGGAAACAAAATTTATTGATTCTTGTTTTGACCACTCCGTTGAACCGGCGGATCCGGTTGCGGAATCTCCGACGGTAATTGAAATTTCTATAAATAACGTTTCGGCCAATGGTACGGTGGTTCCGATTCCGGAACCGCCTGTAGATCCAAATTTTTCAATGACGAACTTATCTCTTTCAGGGGTATGGCAGAGCAAAATTGATGAGATTACCGCTGTTCCGATACCGGATCCACCGGTCACGGAGCAAAATTCAATTGACAATCCTTTGGTTGATTCCGAAAGACCGGTGGATCTGGTTGAGGAATCTCCGGTAATCGATTCAGTTGCTTTTTCGGAATCTACTGCGGCGGTTTCCACTTTGAAACCGCGCGCAGAACGCTATGTTCGCAAAATTGATTTGTCCATTTCAGACTCTTTGGAGGGAGTTCCGGAATCTAAAAATTTAAATATTTCGCAAAATTCTAAAAAATCCGCTCGATTTTCAGATTTGGCCCAAGTTAAAGAGTTCACAGTGTCGGAATCTTCAATTCCGACCCTGCATTTGGTTCCGTTAAAAGATTGCCCAGAAAGGGTGCCGGAACTGCCTCCACAAAATTCAAATGAAGTAAAATATTTTTGGTGTTACACCTGTCAAAATTCTCGTACTAATTCTTTGCCCTGGTTGCTGCGATTGCGGTATTCTAAATTCTCGATGTGGTTGCGCCATTTGTTTTGTGGTTCGATGTTTTGCGCTGTTATTTGTTTGGTTGTTTTTGTTTGAATTGTTTAATCTTTTTTTTCTCGTTTCATGAGCTGTTTCTTGTTTAGAGCGTTTCTTAGTTACCGATGATGAGATGATTGGACTGGAGATTTCAGAGTAGAGTAAATATTATTGGTGTGTTTTGAATATTTTTTTGTCAAATCAGAAGTTTTACTTTATTTGGTTATTACAGACGACGATGACGATGATGGCGATGATGATGATTATATGACGAGCAAGACGATGATGCAGATGATGGATGACAACTATATGAGATGAATTTTGGATGGATTAGAAATGTATATTTTTGGATCGTAAATTTTCAACAAATAATTCCAAATAAATCGTTTTGATATTTTAGATGCCGAATTACTGGACCGAACGACGATACCGACGGAGAGGCCTTTTTGAAGATCTTGAAGACTGAAGATTTTTTTCTTTAAATGACATGTATTATATTTTTGTAATCTAGTTTTGCATTGTTTGAAATACATTTTTTGAAAACAAAATTGTGTTGCTTTATTCAATGAATGTGAGAAACTGATAAATTTCTACTGTTACAGATGGTTTGACACCAACGGTTGTCAAACGAACGGGATCACTTTTATGTTTGACACCTCTTTTACACGGAGTTCACACACACACTACCAAACGTTTGTTTTGATAGTGTTCGTGAGCGCTGTGTAAAAAGTGACAGTTCGTCACTTTTTAGTTTAACTTTGACCAACCAACGGGGTACAAAATAAAAAAGTGTAAAACGAAAAAGTGACTTACCACCGAGGGTTAAGTGTATTGCCATTTGGTTATTTTTCATAGTAAGGCTAGTACATATTTACATATAGACTTCCATCATTGTCATGATTTTTCGTTCAAAGATATAAAATTTGCGTCGCTTTCAATATTTTGACAAAATTCCTTCAACAAGTGGTTTAGAATAGTTCCCTACAAATGCTGATTCCTTTTGGAAACAATTATTCCATTCCTTGTAAAGTTATGGAAATTGTCATTAATCAATGACAACTAAGACGTCAATGATTGTACCACAAAATTATATAAATTTTGAAACACAATTGCTTGAGATCAAAAATTTCTTCAGTGGCTTCAAGAAGGCAACAACCGGCACATGCTGATTCATTTTGATACGGAAATTCGTTAAATTGAGTTTACTACAGAATATTTTATAGTGACGATAAATTTTCTTCTAAAATGATCAACGGCCCTTAAAACATTTTTCTTTCACCTTTGGTAAAGGGCGAGGGAGGACAAACGAATAAATAAAAACTGTGCTCGAAATTCAATTTCCAATTTAAAAAAAAAATATTACATAATGTTTTATACATTATAACAGTTATACTTGAGGCTATCAACTGTACGGGTTTTTTTTCTTATCGTTCATATTTTCGGCCCTCTTCACGAAGGTTTAACAGGCCAGATTGTTGTATGGATGTTTTCGTTTCATACGGATTTGTACGGAAGTTAATAAAGACAACAACTTTTTTTTTTCAAATTGAATTGCTCTTTTTTATTTGACAAAGCTTTTGTTAACGAGGCATTTTCATATAACTGTAAATTTAACTTTAATGGTTAATTTGGATAGTTTTTCGAGTTCTTTGCAAATTCCTAACAAAACACTTTTATCCAATAAAAGATCTCAAGTCAATCTAATGATTTAAAACCTGTAGAAATCTAAATTAACAAATTTACAAACTTAGCAGAATGCTTGATTTGAACTTTTCTTTAAAGTTTTTTTTTGTATATAATTGTAACAATAAATAAACATTATCTTTGTGTTTGTTTTCTAAATAAAAGAATTTATAATTTAGCAAACAAAATTTAATGTAATAATAAATGTCAATCTTAATTTAATCAAAATAGGAAACAAGAAGTTTCATAACGTTATCATAACCAATGAACTTATGAAACATATTTTACAAAATTTATAATTTCAAACAATGGGCACATTGACCATGTTTTTGAAAAATTCATAGAAGCGTAGTATAATAAAGAGCTCTTCCAGATATCGTCTTTCTTAAATTTATTTTTTGTTGTTTTTTTTATTTGGCTGCATCTTTGTGGGTCCATCACTATTACCATTGAGGCAAAGGTCGAAATATTTGACAGTGAAGCCAACTTTTGAAAAATAACATGATTTTTGGAAAACTTTGAACCACTGTCATACTTTCATTTGTAATGTTAAATTTAATTATTACTGAAAAGAACTTGCAAAAGAGCTTATCATAACTTTGTTAACTAAAAACGTTTAACATGACAAGGTTTACAATCTTCCGAACTTTTGTTAAAATCGTTTTTAAGCATAACTTTTGAAGTACTTAACTTAACTTTATAATTTTCAACAGCGACTTATGAGACCCCAAGACGGATCAAATGAGACCAAAACGGTCCAAATCGGGTCAGCCAGTGCCGAGATAACCCAGTGCAATTTTTTTTGATCAACATCCCACCACACACACAGACATTTGCTCAAAATTTGATTCTGAGTCGATATGTATACATGAAGGTGGGTCTATGAGGTCAAATTATGAATTTCGTTTTTCGAGTGATTTTATAGCCTTTCCTCAGTAAGGTGAGGAAGGCAAAAATGACCCTTCTGGGTTATTTCAGATTCGAAAAGTACATTAAATTTCCCTTAAAATGATATGTTCCAAAAAATTTTACAGTCGAGTAACGGAAAATGGCAGAGTTTTTAGTGTTTTTTTTTTTTCGATGAAAAATACGTTTTTTTCGGAATTCTGAGGCGTACTCAGAATTAGATCGGGCGTCTAATTTTACATAATTTCTAAATTTCATAACTGTTTGAAGCTGCAAATTATTGAAAAACACCTCTTTATTCGCATGTTCAAAAATGGTAGGGGACGTACCACCCCTCCGTCACGAGATATAAAGTTTCACGCAAATCGAAGAGGGGTTGGGGCAACTGCTGTGTGAGTTGGCGGAGAATTACCCAGATGCTAAAATTACCCTAAATAATAGTTTTTCACTTGTGAAGCAGGGGTCATTTTTTCTGGGCATCCTTCTATATACGTATATTTTAATTCACGAAATATATTATTTTTATATTGGTTAAATGTTTGAAATCAATAATCAAGCATTTGGAAAACTTTTCTATGAATCCTTGAATATCTTGTAACTAAGCATTTCTCTAGGATTTCGGTCATTCGATTTTTTTTTTGTATTTTTTAATCCGACTGAAACTTTTTTGGTGCCTTCGGTATGCCCAAAGAAGCCATTTTGCATAATTAGTTTGTCCATATAATTTTCCATACAAATTTGGCAGCTGTCCATACAAAAATGATGCATGAAAATTCAAAAATCTGTATCTTTTGAAGGAATTTTTTGGTCGATTTGGTGTCTTCGGCAAAGTTGTAGGTATGGATACGGACTACACTGGAAAAAATGATACACAGTAAAAAAAAATTTGGCGATTTTTTATTTAACTTTTTATTACTAAAACTTGATTTGCAAAAAAACAATATATATATATTTTTTTTATATGTTTTGATATGTTTTAGAGGATATAAAATGCCAACTTTTCAGAAATGTCCAGGTTGTGCAAAAAATCATTGAGCGAGTTATGATTTTTTTGAATCAATACTGATTTAAAAAAAATCGAAATATTGGTCGCAACAATTTTTCAACTCCATTTTTAGATGTAAAATCAAATTTGCAATCAAAAAGTACTTTACTGAAATTCGCAGTTTTTCATTTTTTTAAATTAGTGCACATGTTTGCACACTGTTAGAAAAAATATTTTTGAATAGCTGAAAAAATTCTCTATATTTAGCTTCTTCAGACTTTGTTGATACCACCCAAACAACCCTCCATTTTTCAATTTAGATATCTCAGCAACTAATGGTCCGATTTTCAATGTTAAAATATGAAACATTTGTGAAATTTTTCGATCTTTTCGGATACAATATTTTTCAAAATTTTCAAATCAAGACTAACATTTTAAAAGGGCCAAACATTCAATATTACGCCCTTTTAAAAAGTTAGTCTTGATTTTAAAATTTTGAAAATAATGTTTTCGAAAAGATCGGAAAATTTCACTAATGTTTCATATTTTAACATTGAAAATCGGACCATTAGTTGCTGAGATATCGACATTGGAAAATGGTGGGCTGTTTGCGTGAGACTTAGAAAACATCAATTTTCTTGTTTTTAAACCTTTGCATTGCAATATCTCAGCAACTAAAGGTCGTATCAACAAAGTCCAAAGAAGCAAAATATAGAAAATTTTCTCAGCTTTTCAAAAATATTTTTTTTTCAAAGTGTGCAAACATGCGCACCAATTTAAAAAAAATGAAAAACTGCGCCTTTTTTCAAAAAAGTCACCTAAATATGGATTTAACTTGAAAACGGTGCACTTTATCAAAATTTTACTAAAGTACTTTTTGATTGCAAATTTGATTTTACATCTAAAAATGGAGTTGAAAAATTGTTGCGACCAATATTTCGATTTTTATTAAAATCAATATTGATTCAAAAATTCATAACTCGCTCAATGATTTTTTGCATAACCTGGAAATTTCTGAAAAGTTGGCATTTTATGTCCTCTAAAACATATCAAAAAATAAAAAAATTAAAAATAGTGTTTTTTTGCAAATCAAGTTTTAGTCATAAAAAGTTAAATAAAAAAACACCAAATCTTTTTTTACTGTGTATGATTTTTTTCCAGTGTAGTCCGTATCCATACCAACAACTTTGCCGAAGACACCAAATCGATCCAAAAATTCCTTCAAAAGATACAGATTTTTGAATTTTCATACATCATTTTTGAATGGACAGCTGCCAAACTTGTATGGAAAATTATATGGACAAACTAATGATGCAAAATGGCTTCTTTGGGCATACCGAAGGTACCAAAAAAGTTTCAGTCGGATTAAAAAATACAAAAATTAAAATTGAAGAAAAAATACCGATTTCTTAGAGAATTACTCAACTCTTTTTTACCAAAATCCCAGCTGTGCACCACCCAGTTCGTACCCTCTATTTCTCGGTATGCAATCTATCATAATTTGAAAGCGTTATTGAATTTCCATTCAAATCACGCTTCCATTTTATTTACGTCTCTATGAAACGCGTCTACGAACGTCCCTACAGTTTTTGCGTGTGACTGTTTGTACGCCCTAGACACGACAGATTGCTGTGCTAGTATGTGTGTGTGTGTGTATGTGTGTTGAGAAAGCAGATTTTTCTTACCAATTTCGAATAAGGTGCGAGATGTGACGCTTGGATAGAGAGTGAAAAGCGTACCATAAAATGAAAAGGTGGAAAGAAAAAAAAAGTTACAGGAAAACTACAGTACTATACCTCCTCTGAAAAGAGAGTAAGAGACGGAATGGTTCTAGATATTTTCCGCCATAACTCACGTAGAGAAACGAGTCTGAAGAGCCAACGAAGGGGGTTTAAGCTGCTTTTATCGCACTTCCTGAATGCTATTCTCAACACAAATAGCTCATTTCCACGTTTCATCCCTGCTGAAAAGAGGTCCTTTCCAAGTGTCACTCGAGTTCGTCAAAGCTTCACCTTTCTTGGTTAGTGTTGGCACCTTTCGGAAAATGCGAGTTCCATTCGTTCCATTGGCATGGATATAAGTACTTTCCAAGGTGGGGATTCCACGTTGCCACGGTGGACATCTTCTTGTCACCAGCGCCCCCTCCCCAAGCCAGCAGCCCTATTTGAATTTATATGGTCATACAAACGAAAAGGTATATGCAGGTTCCTGCGGAGATATCCCAGGAGATGCCCCAGCAATGCCGAAGGAATGCTTTTTACGTGGTTCGCTTGACTGACTGGCGAGATAGGGCACAATGGAATTAGACCAGATTTCTTCAAGTGGCATTTTACTACTGGCAATTTTATGGATCTTGAAGAAACTATCCGGAAGCCGAAGAGAATCATGGATTCTATGAAATACCAAAGTCGGTTCATGGTCGGAAGAGCACGATAATATTTGTTGGCGGCAATGATTTGAGTTTCTAGGGGCTGGTCTTTCATGATGCACATTTAGGTGATCTTCGGTGAATTCGTGTTAAAAATTGTTCTTAAAACCCTATTTTTTATTTTTCAATTTTGATCCATAGGATTTGTTAGGCTTCTTCCTTCAGACAAACTGAAGAAGTACGAAGTTTTTACTATTTGATTTGAAAATAATTTAGCAAATTATTTATTGAAAAAATTTAATGTTTTAAAAAGTTTTCAAATTTCAGTGAATTTACAAGCGCCTCCCTAATGTCGGTTGGAAGGTCAAATTCATAAAATGCATAAAATTTACCACCGAAACATCGCTTCCCTAACACGGACGTGAACTTGAAGTGTCTCGAATGCGTCATTGAATTTCTAGTTCATCTTGTGTTTAACGTCTAAACTTATCTATATTATGATTAGATACAGAAAAACAACTTCATCCGAAAAGACAGCAAGTCTTTTTTGGCCCAACCGTATGTTTTAGCTAAACTGATGGATTATTTGACTTTGGACTTTGGTCTTTGGTAAGATCATGCGTTATAATAGGAAGTTTGGAACTCATAGAGTGCAGCACTACTGACGGAATCAACAACGGTTGTCGGATGTCCAAGGCGAAAGCATAATGGCTGATTCCGTGTTTCCAGTATTTTTTTCGAAATTCTCTTTGAAGTGAAGATGTGACCTTCAACAGATCTGTTTGCGTAAGTTGACAGCTCGTCCAACTTATGTTTCAGATGTGGAACTATGTATCTTTTTAAGCACCCCATTGTCTCTGAGTGCACTAGCTTGGGGAGGTACGATACGGAGCGGACAGTGCTAGGATCATTTTGTGATCAGATTTGAACATCACCCTTTTACGCATTTCTTCTTGACTCTGATGCGGACACCGTTCAGTACGAGAATGTGGTCTATTTGGGATGAAGCATTTTCGTTAGACTGATTTGGCCTTCGACAGCTGAACACAGTCAATCCAACATCAACTCACCAGGTTGAAGACCAGTTTCTGTGAGTCCAATGCGAATACGTCCGATAGATCCACACGGGAAGACGTATTCGCAATAACGATCAATAGCTAGATCTGAAGATTCCGTAAAACCCCTGCAACCTGCTGATACGAGTCTTGCGATATTCTCTACACTGACTTTCCCAGAAAGGATATGGAGAACCACTACCGCTAATGTCGTGACAGCGGCACGATTCTCGCAAATTTCGGTGATGACCGTTGACCTTTCGCTTTCTCCCACAGCCGTCAGTTCGAGTTCAGCACGGTGGACGAGCTGAGGCAACCGTATACGGTTATATCCACAAGATGAAAGGGATATGTCCAGAGTTCAGAGAGAGTTGAAATCGGAAAGATTCCCGGGATCATCACAACAGTACAACAATGTATTGAATTTTAATACATATAGAATTTGGCAATCCAGAATAACCTGGCCATGGTATTCGTTTCGTACATACACTTATGGTATTCGGGTCTATATGACCCGGAAATGTTTTAGCTGCCAAAATTCGAAATCTTTACTGATTTTGAATGTCTTGACCGCAAATGAAAGGTGAGAATATCTCTTTAGCGATTCCGACTGGCAGAACCGGTTTTGGACACTGTGACCACCAGGAAACTGCTACAACCGAAAAAAGTCCTTTTTGAAGCCCTGACTTTGAGGACCTGTATCTCCTAAACCAGCTATTCTCAACCTTCTTCAAGGCCGGTACCCCCTGCCATGTAAATCAAGTAGGCCCGGTACACCCGTTGAGAATCGCTGTCCTAAACGATAACACATAGCAGGTTGATTCCGGTTACATTTGATGAGTAATAACCTCAACTTTATGCTTCCGTAGAGAAGATTTATCAAAAGTGGACACCGGTTCTGTTAACCCGGTATAGATTTTTACAGCTTTTGTTATAAAATCAACACATGTTCAATTTTTTCAAACGGATTTTTTGTAAATCATTACATACGTACACTACATACTACCCCTGACTGTTTGGGATCGGTTCCGGCCAACAGTGGCCATTCCGGAACCGGTTCCAGGCTACCAGCAAAACGGTTCCAATAATGGGGACATTTCCGGAGTATGCAAGGAAGCATATCATGCGACATATCAAACATAATGAAAATGATAAGTATGATCATATGATATCATGCCGATATCCCATGACACAACCTGGTCACTCCAGAATCGGTTACCGGTGGCCACGGGGGTACATTTCCGGAGTATGCAAAAACCCAACCATGCGACGTATCAAACTTCATGAAATAGCAAATTATGACCATTAAAGGTCTTGCCCACGTCTTTTAATCCAACCTGGCCACTTGAAGACCATTACTGATGGTGATGTCCTCTTGGGAATGGAGGAAATTTGTGCAATATGCAAAGAACCAAGTTTGAAGTTTCTGGTCGAACCTAGCAGTCCAAAGGCTTGAATGGGGAGGGCACTCAATCCTATATTCCAAGGAACCTTCCATCCCCCGGTTCGGACTGACGACCTTTGGATTGCGAGTCCAAACGCCACCAGCGACTCCACCGAAGCAGGCTTGGTTTGGTGTGTTGTTTGTACTTATATCAGGGAGACTACTCATACACCTGGAATGATCAAACGACGGTACTTTTTGAAAGCTATTCGTGTACGATTAGATTGGGAAGTACCTTCTTTAAATCATTGTCGAAATTATGGATATGTAGGTTTGATGCATGAAATTCTATTAATTACGACCACAGCAATAAAATTAGCTAATTTAAAAGGTTCTACGAAGTGCATGTCTAGAAAAGACATTCGCCATATTTGCTTTATAAGATTTGTCAAAGTTCACTTCTCGGGTGTCACACCCATTCCCATTCCATAGAAATCCACCTTCTAAAATCAACTCCTAGCCAGGACCCCCAGTTCAAACCAACTACCTAGAATTCAAACTGCGGAAAACGACTCGTACTCGAAAACGAAGAATTGCGTCCTCGTCCTGGTTGGGCATAAACCAAAACCGGTGACGACGAAAGGAGTGCCATTTTTTACGCCACTCTGCACGTGTTGGTTTGAGTGTGTCATGCAACGAATTGATGGCGAGAGAAAGAGGATGAAAAAAGTGGCAAAGCAATCAAAAGCACGGTGGAAAAGCTACTCCACCTCGAAGCTTTCACCGGAAAAATTCTCTTCGTCGCAGCTCCCCTACCCGGTGGTATTGTCGGTGCCATTTACTATTTCTCTGCATTTTTCCGTTGAGACACACTTAGTTTTGCCATAGTATTTGTTTGTAACGATGTATGTATTAGTTTGAAAACCAGTCACTTTGCCAGCTGATATTCCAGAGCTTTTAACAAACGAACTACACATCTATTGATTGAATTTGACAACCAAAACATCTAAAAGTGCTATGATAAAAAGATTTTGCAACATAATAAAAAAGAAAATTTCTAGAATTTATAAAAATATTTTTGTGAGAATGTCAAAACAAAACTGTGATTCCCAGTAGAACCACTTTGCAATTTTGGTCGGAACAAAAATTTACCTCTCAAACCCCCCCAAAGAAGATAGACATCGCCATCAAAGACAACGCCAAGCAAGGACCACGTGCCTATCCGTGTATGTGAGATTCAAATATTCCAACTGCACAAAAAGATGTCGAAATTTGAAATGAAAATATTGCAACATATTTTCGATTCCTTTCCGAGCCAGCTGTCATCGTAAAGGATGGTCCGGAGAAGAGGTTGAGTTTTTGGACGGAAAGGCAAAAATGGTAACGACGTTCAGTACAAACATTTTCCTCCCTCATTTCGTATGCTGGAAAATACAGATCACTTGATTTCCTCGCAAAATCAGTCTTGTGCTGGGGCGGAGAATTTATTGTCAACGCAATCTCCAGTTCGATTCATGTGCTCCATTTTTTTTCGGGCGCTCCTTCGTAATCCATACCATCATCAGAATGCAGAATTGAACGACAAACTGAATCGTTTCTTCTGACAGCACGAAGTGATGTAGCCCATTTTGTTGACTGGATTATGTCACAATGTTCTTTTTGCATTTATGATTTGTGGCTTTCTGATGCAGAGCATAAATGAAGCATCACGTTGTGCAATCAAGCCAATCGAGAAAGATGAGCCAGAGCGTTTATGGAAACATGCAAATTTGGGAAGCCCTTTTTGTTTTGTATTATCATTTGAGTGTTTTTCCAGCAATTGATTTTTTGTCTTTCACTTGCAATAATGTTAGAAAATTCGTTCCTAAAACGTTTGTCGAGCTCCAACAAATAAACTTGAAAAGTATATATTCATAAATCTCACAAGAAATGAAATGTGATGACAGGGTTGCGTACAGGATTTCCAGAGATGAGAAATACAGAAATACAGAAAAATCTGTAAATGTATCTGTATACAGTCATGCCTCGCTTTAGCAACGCATATGAGGAATGAAAAACCGTGGCGTGCATAACTAAGGCACACAACTTATGGGATTTAGGCTATATGGGAGACATTGGCTATAATCCTACAAATAAATCATCTAAACATCAAAAACTTATAGTGTTTTGAAATTGGGATGATGTCAGCTATCCATTGCAATTAGAACTTTGTCCTAAGGTTTCTATACGTGGTGTCAATCCAAAATTTTCGCAATGCGAAAACGTTACGTGAAGAATTCCCCTCTCGGCAAATTTCCCCTCTTAGGTACACGCTGGTTGGTTGAACAAACGTTTCCCAATCAGTCAATCGAGAGACGTGAGATTGATGTAGGGTAGGGTAGTCATCAATGAGACACTTTTGGTTTTCAATTTTCAACGATTTTTCTAATTTTTAAATCAGCATGTTTTAATAAGCTCTTTGTTGCATTTTCTTTCTTTTAATTTGTTCTAACATTGACCAAAATATGAGATCGATCCGACCTCTATAGCCAGAGTTATTCAACTGTCTCATTGTAGACGCACTTGGCAGGAACAATGAGACACTCTTCGAAAATCAATACTTTTCTAGTAAAACATCATGTTTTTGTATTGTTCCATTGCAGGTGACTTGCCTTGAATATTTTAGAGCAATTTTACCAACACGAAACTTTAATAAACAAAAGTTATACTAAAAAGTATTTAAATTTCGTAAAATCCATATATTTTACCAAATAACTTTATATTTTTGGTGAAATGAAGTTCAAACTCAATAAATATGCCAAAAATCACTTCCAATTCATGTTTTGAAAGATTTCCATAGATTTTGAAAAGTTTAATAAAGAAAAATCAAAGTGTCTCATTGTTACCCATGGGCCGAAAAGAGTGGGGAACAATGAGACAGCCCTGGATTCTGGTTATATTCTAAATTTTGGTCAAACCTAATAAAAGGACATTGTAGCCCAACTCATGCCCTGTGAAATGACGAAAGAAATTTCGAGAAACATTTGTTTTTGTGTTAATGGCAGCCTATGAGCGAAAATGTAATTTTTAGTCATAATTTACTTTTACACCCCAGAATCAAACATGTATGAATAACTTTGCAAGGGTGCGTCCATAACCAAAGCCACTATTATGGCAGATGTGTATCTAGTAGACACACCTTTTCCCCAAATATGAGCCTGATTGGTTGAAAATACGTCTTGTGAGAGCCATTTTATCATTGTTCCCCGTGTCTCATTGATGACTACTCTACCCTATCTAAAATTACCCCTACTCCCATCATAATTTTCGGATCGTCGACGAGGCAAAAAGCGAATAAGGAGGTATAGGAGAATGGGTGCAAAGAGGAGGGGCATACGTCCCCGATCTAAATCAACAAAACCCGGCTCGGTTGATCCCAAAAAATCATTCTGTTGCTGGACGTCGACAAGTCAACATCAGGAGCAGATGGCATGGACCAGCCAAGACATGCCAGCCGGCATTAGAAGGAGTTGATAATTGGAATTGGCCACCACCTGGAGAGTTCGGAGTCCCCGTGGATGTTCCGATGGGGAGACATCTGTCGAACCATAAGAGTTGGGGCAATATTGGTCTCAAATATTATGATTTTTGATACTGGACATGAAATTTGACATTTCGGCAGCAGTGGCCACAATCCGAAGTGGCCGGAGGCCCCGGGGATGTTCCGGTGGGGGGACATTTGCCGAACCATAAGAGTAGGGACAATATTGGTATCAAACTTTATGGTTTTTGATACTGGACATGAAAAGTTGAAATTATAAGGGAATCTTGGGGAAATTTGGACCAGACATTGTAATCGAAAATTTCAACAACCATCTTGCAAAGTTCTTTGTCATACTGATCATGTGTAACATAACATAACTGCACCTTTTTTCCAAAAATACGTTTTTTTCTAGTATTTTGAAAATGCATTTTTTTCCCGAAAAAATACATCATTTGTTATATGGATATCAAATGGTCGAGATTTTTTCATAAAAATTATAACACGCATTTTAGAAAATACAAAAAAAAATTACAAAGCTACGGTTTTTCGAAAAAAATATTTAAAAATTCAGTATTTTACTATATGGCGATCAAATGATCCGGTTTTTTACATACATTCGAAATCAATAACACAATTTTTTGAAAATACTCAAAATTTTCACAAAACTACGTATTTTCGAAAAAAAAAATACTCAAAATTTCAGTATTTTACAGTAAGGGGTTCAATTGGTCAAACATTTTTCATACATTTTGATAATGATAATATTTGTTGTGAAATTAATAATATTTTTTTTACAAAACTACGTGTTTTGGAGAGCAACAATACTCAGATTTCCGGCATTTTACAATATGGGTAAAAAATGATCTGAAATTTTTCACACATTTGGTCTATACATAGTTATCAGGGTTATTAAAATATAAAAATATCAGCTCTTAGCAACTACAATTATCCCGCTTGAAATACAACTGCTCTTCTCTCCTTATTGAAACTCTCAGCGCCGAACATAGCCGAACACGTTTTCGTGTTTACACACTCGCGTTTGACATTTTCCTTTTCTCTATCATTCCCGCTTCCACGATCATCCAACCGCAACAGCATTTAACCACAAAAGCCGCCACAAAACGAATTTCGCAAACGCAATTTAACGTGACGTCTTGGGTGGTCGGCTCCTAATCGCCATCTCGCGTTCTCTCATTGCAGAGATTGGAGAGTTTGAGAGACTCAGCGGTGAGAGCGCATAGTCGAGGAAAAGGGGAAGAGTGATAGAGAGAGAATGACATCGCTGGGAATCATGAAACATAAGAAGAGATCTCAGAAGCTATAGTGACGGTCGCTATACTTCCGGATATTTGTGATGCAGAGATAATCAATTGATCGAAATGTATGAAAATTCCAAAAATTCGTAGTTTAGTGAAATTTTTGATTATTTTCAAGAATGTGAATGTGTAACTTTCGAAATTTATGAAAAAACCGAACATTTGATACCCAAATAGCAATAACAATAATTTTTAGTATTTTTGAGAAACATTGCATGCATTAAAAATATTCTGGGGGTTCTTGGCCGAAATAATAAGACCCGTATTTTTTTGTTAGGCCATTAGGGTTACCTACGCCGTGTTAGGGTGGTTCGAAAAATGACAATTATCGTCGATTTTCGCAAAAACCACTTTTTTCAAAAAACCACATCTCCGCGCCATTTCATCCGATTTTAGCTGTGTTAGACGCAATTGAAAGGTGATTAGTTTGGCTATTTGGGAAAAATAGTAAGAAGTTTCAAAAATCTAGCTTAACATTTGAAAAGGTCGTATGAAAACTTAAAATGCTGTTTCGAAGGTCTCGTGACCGAAGAGCCTATGTCTGAAAATATTTTTACCTGAATCCTCGGAAAATTTCACATATCAAAAAATGATGAAGTTATGTTTTCAATACTTTGAGATACGATTTTTTGAAAATAAAAACAGACAGAGTTTTTCGATGCGCCTCGCGCAAAAATGGAAAAACGTTGAAAACGGGGAAAAATCATCTTTTTACACTAAAACAGCGATAACTTGAAAATTTCAGCGATTAGCGATTGGGCATGCAAAAAGCTCACTGAAACCCATAAGCTCCTTAAAATATCAATAGTCTTGTTAAGCTTTGAAAATCTTGAAGTTTGTATCCATCATGTCCAGTGGACCACAATTCCGGAATTGTCCCACGCTCCGGGGCATCCCCGGGGGCCACTGGCACAATCAAGAGGGTGGTCAGGTCACTCAAGGACCTCAACATGTCAATAGTCTTGTTTATCTTTGAAAATCTTGAAGTATGATATCTATCTTGCCCGGAGGACCACAATTCCGGGATTGTCCTACACTCCGGAGCATCCTCGGGGGCCACTGGCACAATCAGGAGGGTGGTTAGGTCACTCAAGGACCTCAACATGTCAATAGTCTTGTTTATCTTTGAATATCTTGAAGTATGATATCCATCATGCCCGGAGGACCAAAATTCCGGGATTGTCCCTCCTCCGGAACATCTCCGGGGGTCACCGGGCAATCTGAAAGTTGGTCTGATCACTCATGGCATTCTATAAGACCTACCCTACAACTTTGTAGAACATTGTTGAATGAGACCAAAACAGACCAGTGCTTTTTTTTTATCGACATCTCACTATACACACTGACATTTGCTCAGAATTTGTGAGGAGGATGGTTTAGGAGGTCAAATTAAGAATTTCACTTTTCGAGTGATTTTATAGCGCTTAGTCGATCGTCAAGTTGAGGGGTCCTGCTATCCGGTCCTGACCAAAGGCACTGTCAGTCCGTTCGGTTACGGGTCTTCCAGGCAAAAAGGCCGAATCCCGGTTCTTGACTTTGCAAGTCATCTCCGGCATTGCCGAGAACCAGGAACCGGTCTTCCGTTGCTGCCAGTTGGCTACCAACGCCTGTAGTCTCGTTCTAGTTGGGTAGCAATCGTGGGGGTATGGAACTGGCTGCGTGCTCCTAGGATGTCTTGGGTTTTGTTTGCTTTAGCCAGTGGGAGTAATGAAGTTCCGCCCAATAACTTAAGTATTTTCCTGAATTTTAGCACATATCGTCGCCATCGTGCTTACTTGTCACACGTGCATTTTGAGCCAAATTGAGTTAAGAACGCCATTTTGTACAGCTAACAATGACCTTCACAGATCCCCAAAATTCGATTCCAATCCTGAGATATTTAATAAAAACTGTAAAAACTGCGTGCATCGTTATCGCTCTTCATATGGAAGAAGTTTCAGTCTTGTCGTGCTATCTTGACACTCCCTGAAAATTGACGTAAGTGCGACAATTGGTCAAAGGGATTTCAGGTCAGAACGCGTTTGACGCACGTACAAGACTACTGTAAACATTTGTTATTATAACTCGGGACTCCAGCAAGGCTTCATCCATAAAGTACGTCACGCTAAAATCTTCGAGACAATGCACATAATGGTCAGCCAAACAAACCGTGTTTGTTATTGTTTACATTGCGTGCTTTCGTTATTCAAGGTCAAATATTAAAACGCGTTTTTCTCGGAACGTCGGAATGACGAGTGCGACAAGATAGCATGACAGCGTCAATCTATTAACGCGAAACAAAGAGACGCACTGCAACGATTGGTCAGGAACTGTCATCAGTTTTAAAATCGACGATAAATTATTTGCAAACTTTACTTTTTTGGTAAGTTTGTAAAGTCAACCCCAAAAGCGATAGAAGTATCGTGACACATACAAGTAGATGATTTCCCACAAACTGTCGATTAAGTTCCACCATCTTTCTCTCTCCAGACATTCACCCACCTTTTTTCATCTTCCGGCTCGAAGCCACGTGGACATTGCCAATGATTGTTCCATCTTTGGGGTGGCTCTAACTTTTCTTCGATCGCCTGGCCTCAATTAACCTTCACTGCCCTCCCTTTGTGCCATCCGGGGTGTCAGTTAGAATGCTTTTCATACACTGTACTGTCCTGGCTTGGACCGGAGCGTGACAAGTGTGTGCCAATTTGGGACGTGACAGGAAAGCAAAAGCTCTACTTGGGGCAGTCTGTTTTGCCCCCATCAACTAGTGTGACATGAACTGTAATGATGGGGAAATATTGGGTACAATTGACGTTTCTTGAGGATTTTTTACATTTATTTTATATTTATTGATTTTTGATGGTTAAATTTGTTGATATTTTTAAGTGGTATTATTAAAGTTTTCTATTTGAATATTCAAAACAAATAAGACTCAATTCACCCTGTAATCTAAAGTGTAAATAATGTCACCGAAAAATGGCAGAAAAAATATTTAGCATGGGTGGAAAAATTGTGCCGGAGAAAGAAAAAAAAGCAAGTTTGGTCGATCACAAACAAATACTTTGGAGCCGCGGTCACAACTTACCGTACAGTCTCATCGTTCCGTCGGCCTTCCCCAGGGAGTTGGTACTGACGCAGTGGTAGGTACCGACGTCGTTTGGCGAAAAAAATCGCACCACCAGCCGCATGTTCGTCCGGAAGCCGTGCCGCTCCTCGGTGATGCCGTACTTGGGCCTACCCGGAAAAAGACATATTTTTGTTTAAGTTTCAATGTTTTATCCTACTTAAGGTCAAATAAATGAACAACCCACAAAGAAACAACAAATATTCCGCCTTACCCATCGAGGAGCATTTCCGGCCTCATCTGGCCCTGCTCGTAGACGCCGTTGGTGATGCCGGCAAAGTTGGGGGGCAGTACGCGGCCCCCTTTCAGCCAATAGGACACCGGCATCGGGGACGACTCGACGGTGCACTCGAGCTGCACGTCCGACCCGAGCGGGGCGCCCAGAAGTTGGCTCGTCGGACGTACCGAGGGCGCAACTGGAAAAGAGAACATTTACTTGATTTGTTATTCTGTTGCACAAAATCTGAAAAAAAAAAAACATTATCAAAAGTCGATGTTAAAGTCAGCTACCCTACCCATCCTCTAAGCAAAGTTTACGTCAAATCAGCTACTCAATGGAAACTGTTGGACGGCAAATATCGAAAGGTCATGTGCATGAAGAGAAAACTGCACTAAGACCGTAATCGGTTTATCAATCTTGCAAAAAGAGCAGCTGCTAATTGACGATTTGCAGATACTTGTGTTTTCTCCGGGTATTGAAAAAGTAAACTACGAATAGAATTCCTGAAATTGAGATGGGAAATAAATCTTTCGATTCTCACAGCCTGAGCTATTTTTAATCCAATTCACGATATCTGTGTCATTCGCTGCCAACTCGAACGAAATCGGATAAAATTGCCCCCGCCCCTTTTTGATTTGCGTAATATTTTGTCCTAAGGGATAATGTTGGTCCCTGATCACAAATCCCAGGTATGACACTTTCTTTTTTGAACATGCGTAAAAGATGGCGTACTCAAAACTAAAAAAAAAGAAACGTAATTTTCATCGAAAAAATACCAAAATGGTGAAAAACCTCCACCATTTTTGCTACTCAATTGTAAAATAAATTAAGACATGCCATGTCAATTATTAATTTTGAACAAAATTTTTCATGTTATAATTTCGTATTTTGTATTTTTGCTGCGTTATTTTGAAGAGTGTAACAATTATCTACAAAGGTATAGAGCAGACAATGACAAAAACGCATAAACATAAGGAATTTGCCAACAATCGTCACAAGTTAATGCGAAATAACGACAAAAAAGTTTCAGAAAAAAAGAGACCGTATTTGAGTAGTAACTACATTTAATTCGATTTTGAGAAAATAATCTTTTTTTAGCATACCTCATATTTTCTGAAAATAATGTTATTTTGAAAAGCTGAGTTTCTTGTCAAATAACACAGCGTAACATTTTTTTTTGGCAGCACGAAAAAAAGCACCTCTAGGGATCGGCTTCCCGAACACAATGCAACCTGGCGCATATTTTTATTGTTATCCTAACTAGAGACATTCAATGCAAAAGTTTTGTCGAAAAATATTTTTATTTTGTGCTCTCTGTAACTTCTAATCAATTAGGTCTTTTTGGATGCTTCCGGTGTCATTCGACGGTAAATTGTTAGAAAAACTCAAGATTTGGTCCCATTAGCCGGTTCCCGTAACTGTAATGTTAGTCTTGATTTTAAATTTTTGAAAATAGTCGTGTGGTGTTCGTGAGATCGGTGGGCGAATCGCCGCGCGAAAATGCGCAAAAAAGTGCTAGAAGATTCTAGAATTCATTGAAAAAGTATCGCGTCGTGGCCTTGGAAGTTGGGCCATCAGTCGTGTGGTGTTCGTGGGGGAGATCGGTGGACGAATAGCCGCGCAAGAATCCGCGAGAAAGTAGTGAAAGTTTCTTGAATTTATTGATAGGAGGCTTGGCGTTGTCGTGTACATGTTGAATTTTTTTAGTTGAGCCGGTTGTTCGCGGTCCGGACTGGACAAATTCGTGGTAAAGTTTGTTGCAAAGAAATTGTGCGCGAAGAGTTTCATGAAATCGATTGAAACAGTTCAGTGTATCAGCTCTATTTTAGGTTTACATGATAATGAATAATACGTTACTTTCATTTCGTTTTGAAAGCCCATCCCATAGCATCGTTGCTCGGATGGCACGCCGACGGTAAGAAGTAAAAAAATACGGGATTGAGTATATAATTAAATCCTTCTCATAGCGTCGAAGATTGGAAAGCAACGATTATGTTTCACTTTTTGGTCATATCATTTATGATTGCAAGGTACGCCGCCGGTTTAGTTCGTTAAAGTTATTGTTTTAATTTCGTTACAATCAGTTACGTGGTGTCCTGTTTTCTTTTCGTTTATATTCGTTGATCGTAATAATTTATTCCAACTGGCAGTTTTAGTGTTACCTCATTAAACTAACGATTTTATGAAGAGTAAAGCGTCTTTTATTTTCTGTTTTTGGAATTTGCTCACGTTATCTAAATTGTACAAACAATAAAAATATACTGATAAGTCCATCCCATAGCACTACTGCTCGGTTGGCACGCGTTAGATTAAACAACTTTTTAAATAATCAATTATTTATCTTTCTGCAGCCGGCTGCCTAAGATTTAAAAATTTCAACCGATAAACAAAATGCTCAAGGTCACATTGCTGCCACTCGTGAATCCTGACCTCATACCCATCTACTAACCCCCTCAAAACTCATGTGATACTTTGTCGGAGATGCAGTCGATTGGGCGGTCTCTATCATTCAAGTATCGGACTAACATTCCCATCCACTTCCCCGTGATCTTACCACTGGTCGTGGCCAGCGTCGGTATTGATCAGCATGATAGGGGCCTTTGAGAAGTTGCGAAGCGAGGAAAGATAGCGCCCACTCATCTTCCACGGCTCGTGGATGTAACTTCTGGAGGAACTCGGAGTCAATAACGGAGTAGTAACTGCGAGTGGGTACCAAACATTGAATATTACGCCCATTTGAAATGTTCGTCTTGATTTTATTATTTTTAAATATTTTTTTCGAAAAGATCAGAAAATTTCACGAATGTTTCATTTTTTAACATTGAAAATCGGACCATTAGTTGCTGATATATCGACATTAGAAAATAGTGGGCTGTTTGGGTGCGACTTAGAAAACTTCAATTTTCGTGTTTCTTTTTGTTAAAGCCACTGTATCTCAGCAACCAGAGGTTCAATCTGCAATGTCTCTTAGACAATTTTATAGCAAATTTTTTGAACTATTCAAAAAAAAAATAGAAATGGTCATTCATGGTCACTATTTTTAATAATAGAAAAACTGCAAATATTTCTCAAAAATCAAACTTTCGGTGGCTATATCTTGAAAACAGAGCCTTTTTTAAAAAGTCTGTTAAGTACTTTTCGATTGGAAATTCAATTTTTCATTTAAAAATTACGTCAAATTTGTTTTTGCATGCAATTTCTATTTTTTCCAAAAATCATAACTCGGCGGCAGATTTTTGACCATGTTTTTCTATGGCTCAAAAGTTGCTGGTTTTTGTCCCCTAAACCATATAAAAAAATCTCGAAAATCAAAAAATAAATATTTTGGGAAATTGAGTTTTTGTAGAATAAATGTTAAATAAAAAATCACCGGCTCCGTGGCTTAATGGTTGCGGCTTCTGCCTCGAATGCAGAAGGTTCAGGGATCAAATCCCGGTCGGTTCCCTTGAAATTTGGAATCAGGAATTGAACTTTAAATATGAACAAAAAACCTTTAGGTGAGTGGGATTCGAATTCACACCCTTTGAATTGATGGTCTGGGACGCTAACCAGTCGGCCATCATGGAGTTAATGCTTTAGAACTGAATTGATCCGTAGTGGCGAAATAATGTCACAAGGTATAACATATCAATCCATTATATAACTACTAACACCGTCTCAAAACAGCCCAGGGCCATCTCATATACTCATGAACTGGACGAGGGAGTCGTGGATTGCCTGGCCCGAGTCATCTGCATTACCGATCTTTGTCCGTACAATTTCAGAAGAAATCGTTAGTCAGAGAGAGGTATACGCTTCAAAGGTTCTTGAGATATATGGTGGTTACTAACCGAACCGTCTCAGTTGAAATATACTGTGGTCATGGCCAAGTCCTGCCAAGGCGGGGGTTCAAATACATACATACATACATACAAAAAATGTTAAATAAAAAATCGGCTAATTTTTTTTTACGTGTATCTTTTTTTTCTCAATAGTCCTCAACAATACCTAAAACTTTGCCGAAGACACCAACTTGATCAGAAAATTCATTCAAAAGTTACAGATATCCGAATATTTACGTAACATTTTTGTATGGACAGCTGCCAAAATTGTATGGAGACTTGTATGGGTGAACCAATGACACCAATATTTTCTTTGGTCATAGGGAAGGCCCCCACAAAGTTTGAGCCAAATCAAAAAATACAAATAAAATCCATTTCCGGTATTGGTAGAGAATTGCTCAGCTGCCAAATTAGCATGGAAAATTATATGAACGAACTAGTGATGCAAAATGGCTTCTTTGGGCATACCGAAGGCACCAAACCGGCTGAAACTTTAGCCGGATTAAAAAATACAAAAAAAACGATTGACCGAAATTCCAGAGAATTGCTCAGTTAAGAAAAAATATAGTTTCGCTTGAATTTCGGGAACTCCCAGCAAATTTACAAATTTTGAGCATGAGCATGAGCATGAGCAGCGCGGTTTAGTTACCCTCCAAATTCCCACCCTCCAGATATTTTAAACGGATCTTTACCCTCCACCCTCCAAGTGTCCAAGCAACTTTTTCAAAACGGCGTATGTTTTATTTGATTTCAAATACATACAACAAATTGAAAAGGTACTTTTGGCCAAAAATTATATTTGAGAATTCTCCGAAGGGATCACTCGATCAATTGTAGGGAAAATTCTTGCAACAACACCACCACCAACCGCCCTGTTCCGCTACCGATGGCTAAGCTATGTTTCAAGCAGCACCACTACCCACACTAGTAATGTTACATCAGCGATGGATAAATTAAAGTTTTTAATCAATGGGCTTTTGGGAGCGATTTAGATTAATAATTTGCATAATTTACCATTTTTACTTTTGAACAAACAATTAATTAACAGATTAATCACATTTCGCTTTTGAATTAATGAATCATTCCTTTCTAAGATTTTTATTCATTTCATAAAATGATTGAAATGAATAAAAATCTTTCAATCTTTCATTTCAATAGTTTGAAGTATGTTATGTTGATTTTAAATATTACGAGTAATTTTTATATTTAAGGTATTTCAGGTATACGAGTGTATTAAGTTTTTTAAAGTTTTCAAGGATTTAAAGTGCTTCAAGTATTTCAAATATTGTATGTATATCATGTATTCCAAGTTATTCAAATATTGTTTATCCAATTAGTTTTAGTTTTTTAAATAATTCAAATAATCTATTTTTTAAATTGTTTCAATTATTTCAAATTGATTTTAATTATTTCAAGGATTTAAAGTGTCATAATAACATCATGTGTTTCAAGAGCTTCAAGTATGTAAAGTATTTTGTGGATTTTAAGTATTGCAAGTATTTCAAGTTTTCAAAGTATTTCATGTATTTAAGTACCTATTTCAAGTATTTCAAGAATTTCTAGGATGTAAAGTATTTCAGATTGATCTTAAATATTTCAAGAATTTGTAGTTTTTTTTATGTATTTTGAGTGTTTCAAACAAGATTCATGTTTGGAGTTTTTTGAAGTCCAATGAACAAAATTTAGTTTTTTTTTGTGTTTCTGAAACCACATTGCGTCAAAAACACTCTAAAGCCAAAATCAAAATTGGACCTTTATAAAAATAATGGAAGTAAATAAAAATATCAAATGTTTCTATTAATTCAAGTTTATTTAATACTTTGTATACTAGTATCTTAGTATTTCATACAATTCAAGTTATTTAATTACTTATAATATATTTTTTCAATTATTTTAAATTCCTTCAAATATTTCAAATTGATTTTAAATATTTTAAGAATTTAGATTTTTATAAGTACATCAAACATTTCAAGAATTTCAAGTATTTCATGTTTTCATTATAAGTAATTGAAGTATTTCATTTTTTCCAAGTTTTCGAAGTAGGTTTTCAAGTATATCAAGTGTTTCAAACACTGTGTTTGTATAATTTTAAGGATTTAAAGTATTGCGAGAACTGAATGCATTTCAAGAATGTATAGTATTTCAGATAGATCTTAGATATTTCAAGAATTTGCAGTAATTTAATATTTCGTAGTATTTGGAGTGTTTAAGCAAGTTTCAAGTATCTAAAGGGTTTTAAGTACTTGAAGGGGTCTGGGGTTTTTTCAAGTCCAGTAAGCAAAATTTAGTTTTTTGTTGTTGTTGTTTTTTTGTGTTTCTGAAACCGCAATGAGTTAGCGGTATTCAAAAACACAGGCAAAATATTGGTATGGACCTTCAAAAAAACTAAATACTTCATTTCATGTATATACTTGTATATACTTCATGTTTTCAGATATTTCAAGGATTTCATGTATTTCATAAATTTCGAGTTTTGAAGTATTTCAAGTATTTAATGTATTTCAATTTCTATGATTTGAAGTATTCTAAATTTATCTTAAATATTTCAAGAATTCGGTCTTTTATGTATTTTGAGTGTTTCAAGCAATTTTCATGTATTTGAAGAATTTCAAAAATTTCATGAACTTGAAGGATTTCAAGTACTTCATGTTTGGAGTTTTTTACAGTCAAATGAACAAAATTTTGTCTTTTTTGTGTATCTGAAACCGCATTGAGTCAGAGGTAGCAAAATTGGACCTTTAAAGAAACAATAGAAGTTAATAAATATGTTTTAAGTATTTCAAATACTTCATGTTTTCAAATTCTTCAAAAAATTCAAATCGATTTTAAATATTTCAAGAGTGTTATAAGTACCGTCATCAGGGGTGACATTGGGTCTGGGGGTGAGATTGCATCATACAAATTTCGAAATTTTTGTCTGATTTTTGTCATTTCAAGTTTTGGAGTATTGGGTTTTAAGTCTTATAAGTACTTTAAGTTTTTAATTTTTTCCAAGTTTTCGAAGTAGGATTTCAAGGATCCAAAGTATTGCGAGAACCGAAAGTGTTTCAAGAATCAATAGTATTTCAGATTGATCTTAGATATTTCGAGTGTTTCAAGTATATGAAGAATTTCAACTTCAACTTCAAGTCTAAGGTTTTTCAAGTCCAGTAAACACATTTTTGTTTTTTTGTTTTTTGGTGTTTCTCGAACCGCATTTAGTTAGTAGTATTCAAAAACACAACAAAATTTTGGTAATTGGACCTTTAAAAACTATAGAAGTAAAACAAGTATCAAACATTTCTAGTAATTCAAATACTTCAAATTTCTTGTAATTGAAAAACTTCGTGTTTTCGTGTATTTCAGGAATTTCAAGTTTTTCCAATATTTAATGTATTTCAAGTTATTCAATTAATTCGAGTATTTTGTTTTTTGAATAAATTCGAGTATTTTATTTTTTCAAGACCTTGAAGTATTTCTATTATTTTAAGTTATTCATGTCATTCATGTAATTAATTCAAGTTGTTTAAGTCATTCAAGCATTTCATTATTTTCAAGGACTTTAAGTATTTAGAAATGATTTAACATTTTTCGATTACTTTTATTTTTCATGTATTTCAATTATTTCAAAGATTCCAAGTATATTAAATTTTCAAGTTTCTATTATTTAAAGTCTTTCTGCTTTGTTTTTTTTTTTTGTTATTATATTGAGCATTTTAGGTTTGTCGAGTATTTTGATCATATGAAGCTTGAATTTTTTACGTGTTTCAGTGTTTTAAAAATATGTTAGTGATTTCGAATGTTTTAAATGTTGTTGAAGTATTTTAAGAATTGTTGACACGTCAAATACTTCCTGTTTAAATATTTTATCATATATTCCAAGCTACAAAAATATTTCAACTGTTCAAGTAATCTTTAAAAATATTGTAAATATTGAAAGTACAATAAATAGTTTATGTATTCCAAGTACCATTTCATTCGGGTTTAAGAATGATTTTCACTTAATAAGAACACTTTTTAAATTTTATACTGTTAACTGTTTTATGTTATTAAAGTGTTTGAAGAATCGAAAACATCGACAAATTTCTATTGTTCCAAGATTTCTTTTGTATATTCAGATGAGTTTCAATCATTATTATCACTTTTCGGTTTACATAAACTCCTTAAAATATGATGCTTTTATAATAATTACATACGGTTTTTAAAGTTTTATTCAAAAAAGGAAATCAATTTAAATTAGTTATTTTATTTATTTAGAAACACTTAAAAAACTGGTATTTTTGTCAAATTTTTGCTCAAATAATTTAAGTATTTCATGTACTTGGTACTTAAAAAAATCTTAAATTATTGAAATTCTTAAAAAAAATTAAATAAAAAAACATGAACATAATTGAAGTGCTTGAAAATTAAAAAAGTGTTAAGATGATTAAAATATTTTATACACTCCAAATATTTTAAAAACTGGAATCACTTGAAAATGAATAACTTTAAAAACTTAATATAATAGAATTACGTTAAATACTTGAAATACTAGAAATATTTTAAATTTGGATGTGTACATCGAGGGTTACATACATGTATAAAACCAAAAAAAAAAATCGTATCTAAAAAAAAAAGATTTTCAATCACTCCTGAAACGTTTATAAAGATATTTCATGATTAAACTTAGTAAGAGACGATTAAATCTAAAAAAAAATAATTGAAATTATAGAAAAATTAAAAAATTAACATTAACTGAATTACTTGAAATACATGACTTATTTGTATTACTTGAAATGCTTCAAAAACACAAAATACTTGAAGTACAGGAAATATTTTAAATTCTTTATGATATTAAAATAAATGAAAAAGATACTTGAAATATTTACTTCAACAACTTGAAACACTTGAAATACTACAAATATTAAAAATCAATTTGAAATACTTGAAATCCATGAGATGGTTACAAATGTTGAAATGATTGTGTTCAAGAAATACTTGAAAACTTGATTTACTTGAAATGCTTAGAAAAAAAATAATACTTGTAATTCTTTAAACCCTTGAAATACTTGATGCACCGTGAGGGGGTGAGATTGGGTCATACAAATTTCTGCATTTTTGTATGAACCAATCTCACCCCTGATTGCGGTACTTATAATACTTGAAATGCTGGAAATACTTTTTTTTCATAAAATTATTTTTATTAGGTCCTTTTCGGTGCTGGGACCTGGTTAGGACCGAGTCGGCTTTTGTAATTACATTCGACTTAATAATTACAGAGGATCTTGTGTGTAAATGTTAGTGAGAGGGGAGCCCTGGAAATACTTATTATACTTAAAATCCATGAAAACTGCAAAAAACTTGAATTACGTGAAATCTTTAAAAACCTCCAAAAACTTGATACACTCGTATACCTGAAATACCTTAAATATAAAAATTACTCGTAATATTGCAGATTGCAGCGATTTTTAGACAATCGTGCAACTTGTGGAAAGCTTTATACAAAAGTGCACACCTCAATCTACAGCAGAAAAAAACTGTCTAAGACACACACCCTAGTTCGAAACTGTCCTAAAGTGTTCGAAAGCAACAAAGCTCAGTCGAGACACGCACCACGCTAGGCGAAAGGGGGGGAGAAGGGGTAGGATTTCATGTGTGCAAATATTTGGTGTGCAGTTATGATTTGCAAGGGTGGAGAATTTGGTGCAAAGTGTGCAATATTTAAAATCAACTTAACATACTTAAAACTATTGAAATGCTCAAATTCATTGAAATGAATAAAAATCTTAGAAAGGAATGATTCATTAGTTCAAAAGCGAAATGTAATTAATCTGTTAATTAATTGTTTGTTCAAAAGTAAAAACGGTAAATTATGCAAATTATTAATCTAAATCGCTCCCAAAAGCCCATTGATTAAAAACTTTAATTTATCCATCACTGATGTAACATTACTAGTGTGGATAGTGGTGCTGCTTGAAACATAACTTAGCCATCGATAGCGGAACAGGGCGGTTGGTGGTGGTGTTGTTGCAAGAATTTTCCCTACAATTGATCGAGTGATCCCTTCGGAGAATTCTCAAATATATTTTTGGCCAAAAGTACCTTTTCAATTTGTTGTATGTATTTGAAATCAAATAAAACATACGCCGTTTTGAAAAAGTTGCTTGGAAACTTGGAGGGTGGAGGGTAAAGATCCGTTTAAAATATCTGGAGGGTGGGAAGTTGGAGGGTAACTAAACCGCGCTAGCATGAGCATGGTTGACTGCCAATGAGCTGCTACTCCGTTATTGACAGATCAGCTGAAGTTAAACAATGAATCAAAAATGATCAGTGGGAGCCAATCATCCGTTCACTGTTTAACCTCTGAAGATCCCTACTTTATTAGTCAATACCGGCGCCCTCCCAAGAAGCCTGCAGTTCAACGAAAGGGAGGAATGTTAATCCGATAGTTGAAGTTGCAGACTCATCAAGCACATAGTTTTTCTCTATATACTTGTTGATACCGCTTGAGACCGTTGAATCCACAGCAGAGCAGTTCTCTAGGATTTCGGTCATTCGATTTTTTTTTTGTATTTTTTAATCCGACTGAAACTTTTTTGGTGCCTTCGGTATGCCCAAAGAAGCCATTTTGCATCATTAGTTTGTCCATATAATTTTCCATACAAATTCGGCAGCTGTCCATACAAAAATGATGTATGAAAATTCAAAATCTGTATCTTTTGAAGGAATTTTTGATCGATTTGGTGTCTTCGGCAAAGTTGTAGGTATGGATACGGACTACACTGGAAAAAATAATACACGGTAAAAAAATTTGGTGATTTTTTATTTAACTTTATCACTAAAACTTGATTTACAAAAAACACTTTTTAATTTTTTATTTTTGATATGTTTTAGAAGGCATAAAATGCCAACTTTTCAGAAATTTCAGGTTGTGCAAAATCACTGACCGAGTTATGAATTTTTAATCAATACTGATTTTTCAAAAAATCGAAATTTTGGTCGTAAAATTTTCAACTTCATTTTCGATGTAAAATCAAATTTGCAATCAAAAAGTACTTTACTGAAATTTTGATAAAGTGCACCGTTTTCAAGTTATAGCCATATTTAAGTGACTTTTTTGAAAATAGTCGCAGTTTTTCATTTTTTTAAATTAGTGCACATGTTTGCCCAGTTTTGAAAAAAATATTTTTGAAAAGCTGAGAAAATTTGTTGATACGACCTTTAGTTGCTGAGATATTGCAATGCAAAGGTTTAAAAACAGGAAAATTGATGTTTTCTAAGTTTCACCCAAACAACCCACCATTTTCTATCGTCAATATCTCAGCAACTAATGGTCCGATTTTCAATGTTAATATATGAAACATTTGTGAAATTTTCCGATCTCTTCGAAAAAAATATTTTTGGAATTTTCAAATCAAGACTAACATTTCACAAAGGCCAAACATTAAATATTACGCCCTTTTAAAATGTTTGTCTTGATTTGAAAATTCCAAAAATATTTTTTTTCGAAAAGATCGGAAAATTTCACAATTGTTTCATATATTAACATTGAAAATCGGACCATTAGTTGCTGAGATATTGACGATAGAAAATGGTGGGTTGTTTGGGTGAAACTTAGAAAACATCAATTTTCCTGTTTTTAAACCTTTGCATTGCAATATCTCAGCAACTAAAGGTCGTATCAACATAGTCCGAATAAGCAAAATATAGAGAATTTTCTCAGCTTTTCAAAAATATTTTTTTCAAAACTGGGCAAACATGTGCACTAATTTAAAAAAATGAAAAACTGCGACTATTTTCAAAAAAGTCACTTAAATATGGCTATAACTTGAAAACGGTGCACTTTATCAAAATTTTAGTAAAGTACTTTTGATTGCAAATTTGATTTTACATCGAAAAATGAAGTTGAAAAATTTTACGACAAAATTTCGATTTTTGAAAAATCAGTATTGATTAAAAATTCATAACTCGGTCAGTGATTTTTGCACAACCTGGAAATTTCTGAAAAGTTGGCATTTTATGTCTTCTAAAACATATCAAAAATAAAAAAATTAAAAATAGTGTTTTTGTAAATCAAGTTTTAGTGATAAAAGTTAAATAAAAAATCACCAAATTTTTTTACCGTGTATTATTTTTCCAGTGTAGTCCGTATCCATACCTACAACTTTGCCGAAGACACCAAATCGATCAAAAATTCCTTCAAAAGATACAGATTTTTGAATTTTCATACATCATTTTTGTATGGACAGCTGCCGAATTTGTATGGAAAATTATATGGACAAACTAATGATGCAAAATGGCTTCTTTGGGCATACCGAAGGCACCAAAAAAGTTTCAGCCGGATTAAAAAATACAAAAATTAAAATTGAAGAAAAAAGACCGATTTCGTAGAGAATTGCTCAGCATCTCCTTCAAGCATCACGTGATTATTTTTTTTTTTTTTGGGTTAGTAGGATAAGGTATTGGTTTTTCGATGCCTCCCGAGCTACGACGCTATGGGGAGGACTTTCATAACAGACCCGTCGGCGAGCCTTCCGAGCAACGATGCTATGGGATGGTCTTTCTGGTTAACACACAAAATCGCTCACACACAGTTATTATGCTCCACTATTACCTCGACGATCCAAATAGTCAGTGCGTCTTTGGATCATTATATAGAGATGGCTTTTTCACCGCAGAAAAATAAAACCTTGTTCGAAAAATTTAAACATAATCCACCCGACGCCGTGCCTTCCGATCAACGTTGATATAGGAAGGGCTTTGAAAATCACAAAAAATCACTTTTCACTCCGAATATGTGTTACGACCACGCGCTCCCTTTACAAATTATGCACTCACTCCATACGAACAGCGACACAAAAGTACACAAAAAAATTAACCTGAATAATCACGACTTCGCGTCCCCACTTTCAGCGCACCAATCACTCCCAGCAAATTTACAAATTTTACCGATAAAACGGGAATTGTTTTTTTTACAGGAAATCAAGGAATTTCCGAGAATTTTTTTCCCTGTCGGGAAATTGGACGAATTTTTGTTTAGCGTGTCATGCCCAATTCGCGATTTTTTTTCACCCACTGTACAGTGATCTAAAAGGTCTTAAATAGAAGCTAGAAATGGGTTGACATCCTGTTTAATTGCTTCCTTATTACGCTAAAAATATAAATTTGGAAATGTGTATCGTGTAGCAGTGCTGGCAAGAAATATTATTTTCAGCACTTATTTAGAAATTTCTCTTTTAAAAACTCTGTATCTTTTTTCGAAAGCAAGAGAGGACCATACTTTCCTCGGGAAAGTTTTAGAGGTCATTCAGGACTCCTCTTCTATGATGTTTGTTTTAAAAATGAAAAATATAAAAATAAAAATGTACAAATTTGAATCGCGTTGCGGAAAGCCGGGTCGAAATCAATCGCTCCCATATATTGGGGGATTGTTTGGGGACCCCAATGAAACCGGAAAATTCTTGTTCAGAGAATTTGATTATCTCGAGTCACCACCCTAATTAGTACACAATATGTACTCGAGCTCTTTTAACCATACGAAAAAAAAAACTGTAATCAGCCCATGATATTAAACCAGCAAAAAACTATTCCTGCATAGCTTTCAGCTTTTTCTAAGAACTTTATCCGTTGCAAATGGTTAAACTCATATAGCGATCGTCGCTCGTTACTCCTCGTACTTACAGTGCACACTTAGGGAAACCCGTTTGCTGACTGCCGGCGGAACATCGTTCGACGCTATGCACAGATACGCCCCCATCTGTCTCCGTTCCAGCTTGGGCAGATGCAGGTGGGTGCCGTTGAAGGAGTCAACTGAAAATAGAAGAAGACTTTGCGTTAACGAGATACCTTTTTACTAAATTTATCACTTGTCGGAATAAGTGATCTCTCAATAACGTTATCAAAAAAATCTTTTAGTATTAAACGAATGGCTTTTACGCCATCTTGATCTGGTATTAGGAAGAAATTGGAGTTCGAAAAACAAACATTAAGATTTAATGCCATCTAGTGTAAAAAACAAGGTTTAAATGTTTAAATCCTTGCAAACGACCCAAAGAGTCCAGAATGTTAGGCCCTAAATCAAACGGAATGGTCTCCGTGAGATTGGGTAAAAACATAACCTAAAACCGGCAGCATCCCAGTAATGGCAATCCCGTATACATCATTCGAAATTTTCGTTTTATCATCATTGTCCTTTATTCCTTGCGACATAAACAGTGAAATATATTTACTTCTGTGTCTGGTGGGATGAGCCTCGTTGTTGTTGTTGTTGCTGCTGCTGGACACTGACCAGCGGACTTCCTCCCCCTCCCAGCCAGGGGACATATATTTCGCCATGCTTCACCAGCAATCAAGTAATCTGTCAGGCATAATAAAGATTAAATTTTCCTTTTTTGGTCCACTTTGTTTTCTTCGTCCAATAAGGAGTTGTCCTTGGCGCAACCAAAGATAAACGGACACGCGACGTGGATTAAGGGCAACAGGTTGGGGACAGGGTTAAGCTCACACTCTAACTTTTATTTTTCCTCTCAAAAATCTTCCATCCTTCAATTGGATCTGTCTACGACGGAACCGTACGTTTCGATCAAAGGTTTGAAAATCATCGTTCTCCGGAAAATGCGCCATGAAAATCAGCTTAGCAGAAGAGTCTGCCTTCCTAGGAGACGAGATGAGGCTTTTTATCAGATTATCGCCATGGTTTTTATATCAGCACGGAAGATCTGCTCGAAAATCGTATGTGTCACGTTCGCAGGGATATATGGTTTTCCCAAGAAGAAGGTAAACAAACAAACATAAATGTGTTGTGGGTATTTAGAATGTACACTTTGAAGACAACAAATTGCTTGCGATTTATTTTGGTGACGGAAGAACTTAGATTTAAAGTCCCATCTGCTCCAACCTTTCATCGGATGGGGAAGTAAAACGTCGGTCCCAGCCTTGGATGTTGTTAGGCCGTTAAGTCATTTCAAGTGTAGGAGTCGTCACCACGCTATAAGTACAAACAACACACCAAACCAAGCCTGCTCCGGTGGAATCGCTGGCGGTGGTTGGACTCGCAATCCAAAGGTCGTCAGTTCGAACCCGGTGGTGGAAGGTTGCTTGGAGTAGAAAGAGGTTTGGGTGCCCTCCTCATTCAAGCCTTTGGACTCCTAGGTTCGAACAGAAACTTGCAGTAGTGACCAAAAAAGACGTGGGGTCGTTAAAGTTGATGATTTGTTTTATTTTAGCGTAACGTGGTTAAATAAATGTGTAAATAGGATGCATTTCAAATCTACTAATGAACGTAATGAAAATTTATAAGAAAAAAGCTCGTTGAAAAGTAGGTACTTATATTATGAATGTACTTTTATAAAGCGAAGGTGTTATTTGAAAAATAAAACAGCCAAGAACTTTCTCACCAGCGTTGGAAACAAAATCGTCGCTTTTCCTCCGTACACTAGTTTAAGCCAAATGAAAACTGCTATAAAATGCATTCCGGGGTTAATTCCATCCTGATTTTATTTTTGTTGCGCCCCCCTTGCACTTGGCTACTCTCCAACAGCTCCTCGCCTCGCAGAGTTTGCTCAAGAGTTTGTCACTTGAGCGTTTTATTTGCCTCTTCCCGGGAATCCCATTCGCTCTCAGACTGACTGGCTGACTACTGAATGGAATTGCTTCTTTGCTTCTTTGCGAGACTCTCGAGTTCGCCCAGCTTTATGCAAATGAATTAAGTTTTACAAATAAAATTATTCCTGGACGAGACTAGAGAGAGTGAGTACAACAGAAAAAAAGTGGGCCACCATTCAGTGATTGTGATGACAGCAGTTCTGGGGGGGGGGGGGGGTTGAATCTCATTCAAAATTGTCACTTGACCCCCAACCCCTCCCCCCTGTTTCTCTTGTGAAAGATTCCTTTGTGGATGATGGAATATTTTAATTAGACGGCCCCAATGAAGCGAATCGAGGCTCTCCTCCCCATCGAGGGGAGGTAGACTGGAATATTAATTCCAATAAAGCAGTCACCGTCAACAGAACGCGTTGACGTGAATGACACTTATCATCACGGGTGTACCCCATTTGGCATAATGTACATTTGGCATAACGGGTTTTCAAGGAGGACGTTTGGCATAATGGACGTTTGGCATAATTGGTCCAAGACATCAGGGACGTTTGGCATAATGGACATTTGGCATAATGGACGTTTGGCATAACTCGTTCAAAAACCATCAAGGATGTTTGGCATAATGGACATTTGGCATAATGGACGTTTGGCATAATTATTGCTAGCTTTTTTGTTTTGTTAAATTAGTATTTATTTTTGTAAAGAATAATAATTTATAACTTTTTTCATATTTTCTAAACAGATAATTTTGCTTTAAAAGATGTTTTTTTCTTTAAGAAATTAAGTATCTATTTTCTTGCAATGGATGTAATTTTTTCCCTTTTTGGAATATTCCTCAATAAAGCTTTGAAATGCATTTTTTCATAAATTTATTTTTAAAAAAATTAAAAAGTGTCTACATAATAAAAACATTTTTCTCCTTTTGAAATTCTGTGCAGCTATTATTGTATTAATTTTTTCCTTCTTTTATTTTAAATTCAACTAACAAAGAGATGTATGTTTTGACAGTCCTTAAATATTTTGCAATGAAGATTTTATACTATTTTCCATTTTCCCTCCTTTTTTGAATTCAACCTAAAAATGTATGTACATTTTGCTCTTCTTTAAAAAATGCAATAAATATTTTTAAAGCAATATTCCTCTTTTATTTTGAAACTAAAAAAAAAATCTCTCAAAAGATGTGCAGTTTTTTTTCAATATTTTGCAATTATTGTTTTTTATGCAATTTTCCCTTCTTACATTTAAGGGACGTACATTTTTCTTTCTTCAAATATTTGGAAAATGAGTTGTTATGAAATTATCCCTTCCTCGATCCCTTCTTTTATTTTAAATTCAGCTTTTAGAAGGGAAAATCTCTAAAAATAATACTTTTTGAATATTTGACAATTGAGTTTGTTTATGAAATTTTCCCTTCTTTTATATAAAATTCAACCTATAGAAGGAAAAATCTCTTTATGTTTTATTATGTTTTGAACAATTATTCCTTCTTTAAGATAAGTTTTAAATAAATACAAGAAGGGAAAATTGCATAAAAATCGAAAAATGCAAAACAATTAATTTCATTAATTAAAACAGTAAATTTTTAACAAGGGTCATACATCGATATATGACTATTCTTGTGTCACCAAGCTGTTGTGGCCAAGGCAGTTTAGTCATTTAGTTATTCTATTGAAGGTCCCTGGTTCAATTCCCATAGACAACACTTTTTGTTTTGAAGGATGAACTTTTTCTTAAAATGGACTCGAGGGTATAATTCTCTCGGTCATCTAGAACTGTGTTCTCTGTATCTGTAAATCTTACCGCTACTCTCGTGTCGGACGAGTGCTGCCCAGTTCTGGGTGTTCTTTAGAATTAATTCGAAAAAAAGAAGGCAAAAATGTGGATTTATTTAGAGATTTTCCTTCTTCAAGTTAAATGATGATCAAAAGAAGGGAAAATTACATTGTTACAACTCAATTGTCGAAGATTTGAAGAGGTTTTTTCATTTATAAGTTGAATTTCATATAGGGAAAGAAAAGGAAAAATTTTATTCAAAAAATATTATTGCTAATTATATTGAAAGGGGAAAGATGTAAAGATAACAAGAGATATTTCCTTCTTTAAACTAAATTTTCAATAAAAATATCAAAATTTCATTTAAAAGATTTATTGTGAATTATTCAAAATATAGAGATACCTAATTTTTCGAAAAAATAATAATAATCGAAAAAATAATAATAATCTCTTAATAATTATGCCCAACGTCCATTATGCCAAACGTCCAAAATGATTTTTGAACGAGTTATGCTAAACGTCCATTATGCCAAATGTCCATTATGCCAAACGTCCTTGATGGTTTTTGAACGAGTTATGCCAAACGTCCATTATGCCAAATGTCCATTATGCCAAACGTCCTTGATGGTTTTTGAACGAGTTATGCCAAACGTCCATTATGCCAAATGTCCATTATGCCAAACGTCCTTGATGGTTTTTGAACGAGTTATGCCAAACGTCCATTATGCCAAATGTCCATTATGCCAAACGTCCCTGATGTCTTGGACCAATTATGCCAAACGTCCATTATGCCAAACGTCCTTCTTGAAAACCCGTTATGCCAAATGTCCATTATGCCAAATGGGGTACACCCGTCCAAAGGGATTTTAGTCAGAACACGTTTGACACACATGCACGGCTACTGTAAACATTTTGAAATATAACTCGTTTGTAATAGAGTTCAACAGCTAAACAACATTTTGTCATGCTTATATTTCTCCACTCTAGGTTGAAGAGTTGGATCGTAGAAGCTTTATTAAATTCCATAGTTCAACCAACTCCTTCAATTCCAGCAACCCACCGGTATCCCCTTTCACACAAACCTACACACTGGCTTCCATAAATTTGGAACGCAAAAGGACTCAGTGGTGGAATGAAACTTTAATATTAAATTTTACGATACATTAGCCCGGCGGAGCCACCTTCCACGATGGCAGCATCCTCACGTAGCATGCATCGTGGCAAACCTCCCCCGGTCCTAAACTCAGTTTATTCGTCGCTTCTCATAGAGCTTGGTGTCTTCCAGTCCCGTATGCAACGTCCACTGAACAAAAATCTGAGCTTTTTTTTATTTCAAAAAATCTTTGCTGATCAATCTTGAACGTGTTGGAAATAGTTTCACAAATTAGTGAATTTGTTGATGGTAATCCTTTTGTTCCTTTCACTACCGTGGTCCGCTTCATGTGCCCCTGTAAATAAACAGGCCAGAGCGTACACACAACAAGTTGGTTTTCCCCTGGGCCGCAGGACTTTCGACCAAAGCAAAGCCCCCCCATCCCTTCACCCCGTTCCCGTTTCGGGCATGAAAGAGTCGGAGATCCACCTCCGTCTCACACACATCCTTTTCACCCTTGGTTAATCGAGCGCCCGGAACTGGTCTGGCACCGGTGAGCTTCGCCAGTGACGTGGTTTGAAGCATCAGCTGTGTCGAAATTAGGCTTACCCCGAGAAACTTAATGAACAATTTTCACATTCAACAAAGCGTAACGGCTCACGAAATAAGGGTCAGTCAGCCAGGTTTGTCGGAATTGCTCCAGTTAAGTAGTTTCTGCAGAACAAGTCGAGGCATTATTTTCGGTTTCGTTACAGGTTTTAGGAAAAAGTTCTTCCCGCAGTTCTCTACAAGCTTTCAGTATTCTAATTTATCATTACTTCTTACTTCTTACTTCTTACTTCTTACTTCTTACTTCTTACTTCTTACTTCTTACTTCTTACTTCTTACTTCTTACTTCTTACTTCTTACTTCTTACTTCTTACTTCTTACTTCTTACTTCTTACTTCTTACTTCTTACTTCTTACTTCTTACTTCTTACTTCTTACTTCTTACTTCTTACTTCTTACTTATTACTTCTTACTTCTTACTTCTTACATCTGTCCCTGATCACGATTCCGAGGTCCGTTTTTTGATATCTCGTGACGGAGGAACAGTATGTCCCCTTTCATTTTTGAACATGCGAAAAAAGAGGTGTTTTTCAATAATTTGCAGCCTGAAACGGCGATGAGATAGAAATTCGGTGCCAAAAGGACATTTAAGTAAAATTAGACGCCCGATTGATGGCGTACTCGAAATTCCGAAAAACCATAGTATTTATCGCAAAAAACACGTAAAAAGTTTTTAAAAACTCTGCAATTTTCCGTTACTTGACTGTAGAAATTTTGAAACATGTTATGGCAAAGGAAATTAAATGTTTTTTTGTAATCTACATTCAATCAGAAGGTTTTTTTTTTTCATTTAGAACAAAAAAAAATCAATTAACAATTTCGTGTTTTTTTTAACTTGCAGGGCTTTTATAGAGTGTAACAATGTTGCACAACGATGTAGAGCAGACAATTCCAAAAAAAATGATATATAAACATTAGAGGTTTTCTTGTAACCATCACGAGTTATCGCGATTTTACGAAAAAAAAAGTTTTGAAAAAGTTGGTCGTCGTTGATCATAGCCGTTCATGGTCAATCGTGACAGACAAGGACGATGAAACAAAGAGAAACGCAAAAAGTTTCTTTTTCAAAACAAACTTTCTTAAAATCTCGATAACTCGTGATGTTTATAAGCAAACTGCTTATGTTTATATATCAAAATTTTTGTAATTGTCTCCTCTACAGCTTAGTAGACATTGTAACACTCTTAAAAATAACTCTGAAAAATTAGAAAAAAAAACTAAATATTAAAATGAAAAAAAAACAAAGATCTGAATGTAAAATGACCCTTGTGGGCTAATGTAGACTCGAAAAGTATATTAAATTTCCCTTATGTATGCTCCAAAAAATTTACGTTCAAGTAACTGAAAATGTCAGATTTTTAAACATTTTTTCGTGTTTTTTCAATGTAAAATACTTTTTTTTTGAATTTTGAGTACGTCGTCAAATTCCTAACTCATCACCGTTTCAGGCTGCAAATTATTGAAAAACACCTCTTTTTTCGCATGTTCAAAAATGAAAGGGGTCGTACCGCCCCTCCGTCACGAGATTCGTGATCAGGGACAAAATTTACCCCTTAGGACAAAGTTTCACGCAAATCGAAGAGGGGTTGGGGCAACTTTTCCCGATTCCGAGTGAGTTGGTAGAGAATTACCCACTTCTTACTTCATACTTCAGACAGAAGGGCAGAACAACGTTTCAAAACTCCCACTTTTTCGCGCCACCAATGGCATAACCGGCTGCAGCAGCTGCATCTTCAGCAACGATCTCGTTCGTTCTTTGCTTCCTTGAAACATTACGTGAATGGGACGGAACTGCTACTATTTGCCAGGGTAAAGCAGTCCATTGTGGGCCTCGGCAGATGAGTTACGATTCTGCCATAAAGAATTGTTATAGCTGTCAGATTTCGGCAGTGTTCAATGATAAGCCTGGTACCCTAGAATAAAAATTAGAAGGGACGGGTAAAACGGCAATTTGGCACTGCAACTGCAAGTTCGTGCCTATTCCACGTGAATGTATCTGTGCATGTGTTGTGTACACAACACACTACCCCGTACTGCAGCACTACAAACACAACGACACAACTCACGCTGGAACGACACACTCCATTTCGCTGGAATTATGATTGAGAAAAATTTATAGATTCACTGTGCACAGTGGGAAGTTTCGCTCACGAGGTCTTTCGAAAGTGAAAAGAATCAAAGTGGGGAGAAAGGAAGGGGGAAGGATGTATGTGGTTTGTGGGCGGTGTGTTGGGGAGGGGTTGGGTAAAGATTTTCTGGAAAGTTGTTCACAAAACAGGGCTATGCGAGCTCTCCACAGGACTGCTGCTGCCTTCAAGCTCGGAGGAGCTCGTGTTTTTCCAGTTTAGTTACGGGCGGCTTGTGGCCAGAACTTTCAACTGTTGTTCATTAACAAATATTTTGTGGCTTTGCAGCCGAGTGCCGGGTGCAGATTTGAAGTGGGACGCTTTTTATGACAATGCACAATTACACACACGGTGAATGTGACTGTAATTATTGTGAAAGTAGATGACGATTCCCCTGGTGAAGGTATAAAGTAATGTTTTTATGACAAATTTGTTCTGTTGAGACATGGTTCTCTTTTTTTCTTTTTTTCCTTTGGGCTGACAGGCTAAGACCGCGGTTGGTTGAGACATGGTTCATTGGTGATTTTAGGGTATTATCCAGTTTCCGTGTCAGCAAGAAATTTAAAATGTTGTTCAGTGAGGTACACCCAGAACTGGGCATCAGCATACAAGAGGATAAAGAGCACGATTCGGTAGTAAAATGGTACTGTGTGCGGACGGAGAGGATAAATCCCGAAATTACCGAAAGTACTTTACTCATGGTTCATTTTCCAAAAAAGTTCATCTTTCAAAAAAAAAAAAAATACCGGTACTGAGAATCGAACCCAAGACCTTCGGCATATTGTACCGTGCCTTTGCCGTATGGGCCACCACGGTTCGGTGACTAAGTGGCGGTCGTTTGTCCATATAAGCCACTCATAGGATGAACTGTTCCAATGAACGAATGAACACGCGAGAGGACTATACTCTCGCAATATAGCACTTTCCTCACGTTTCTTTTCGTGAGGACTATCCCCTCGTTCTTTAACTTTAGGTGTACTGAGAACATGAGATAATGTTAACAACCCAAGCAACAAAAAGATTCAGGAGTCTAAAAAGCTCAAGAAGTATGGTCAAACTCTCTTGTGGTCTTGGTCTTGGTCTTGGTCTTGGTCTTGGTCTTGGTCTTGGTCTTGGTCTTGGTCTTGGTCTTGGTCTTGGTCTTGGTCTTGGTCTTGGTCTTGGTCTTGGTCTTGGTCTTGGTCTTGGTCTTGGTCTTGGTCTTGGTCTTGGTCTTGGTCTTGGTCTTGGTCTTGGTCTTGGTCTTGGTCTTGGTCTTGGTCTTGGTCTTGGTCTTGGTCTTGGTCTTGGTCTTGGTCTTGGTCTTGGTCTTGGTCTTGGTCTTGGTCTTGGTCTTGGTCTTGGTCTTGGTCTTGGTCTTGGTCTTGGTCTTGGTCTTGGTCTTGGTCTTGGTCTTGGTCTTGGTCTTGGTCTTGGTCTTGGTCTTGGTCTTGGTCTTGGTCTTGGTCTTGGTCTTGGTCTTGGTCTTGGTCTTGGTCTTGGTCTTGGTCTTGGTCTTGGTCTTGGTCTTGGTCTTGGTCTTGGTCTTGGTCTTGGTCTTGGTCTTGGTCTTGGTCTTGGTCTTGGTCTTGGTCTTGGTCTTGGTCTTGGTCTTGGTCTTGGTCTTGGTCTTGGTCTTGGTCTTGGTCTTGGTCTTGGTCTTGGTCTTGGTCTTGGTCTTGGTCTTGGTCTTGGTCTTGGTCTTGGTCTTGGTCTTGGTCTTGGTCTTGGTCTTGGTCTTGGTCTTGGTCTTGGTCTTGGTCTTGGTCTTGGTCTTGGTCTTGGTCTTGGTCTTGGTCTTGGTCTTGATCTTGGTCTTGGTCTTGGTCTCCTTGACACCAAATTTCTTTCTCTGAGCATATTTTGCGCTAGAAATCAGGTATCAAAGATATGAATTTTTGATAATTCTGATTTTTGGAAAAAAAAATGGAAACATCGAATATACTACTTGAAAAAATTTTATAGTAATTTAAAGATGCAAATTCAAGTTTGCAATAAGAAATTGATTTTATTTTTCAAAGCGCATCTTTTTGAATAGAGCGTCCAATTTCCCGTCCCGGGAAAAAATTTCCCGGGAATTCCCGGGATTTCCCGAAAAAAATATTTCCCGTTTCCCGGGAAATTTGTAAATTTCCCGGGAATTCCCAAAATGCAAGCAAAAGTATACATTTTCCTAACTTTTTGGAACCAATGTTTTGAAAATATACAAAAAAAAATGAGAGAACTTAATTTGATTTGAATCTACTGTAATTTTCATGTCAAGGTTTATTTCAGATAAGATTTATTTCTGATGCATTTACAACTTGGAACAGATCTTTCTTATTTGTTGGGCAACAAAAATTATGCTATTATGGAATGAACATAAACCGTTTCATTTTTGATAACATTTTCTGACAAAAACTATTGATATATTTTTTGAAAATAATATAATAGCCCCTTCGGCGAAGAAAATTGAGAATTTTTTTTACCCTGACCAAGTTGGATGAAAATTGAATTGATATTATAAAATTTTTTGAAGAGGATTGTATGAGAAGAATTTCTTTAATAGTATTCGAGAAATTAAAGTTTGAAGTTAAAATTTATGAAGCATTGCTACCAAAGGCGTAGGAGGGTTTAATATGAAAAAACATGTATCGTTTAATTTAAACCACTTTTTGTACTATGAATTTTTTTTTTTTTGCATTGGTGTCTACCCGTAGTTGCTACTCTGTTATTGACCAGGACCTCCAAGAATTGCTCCGTGGACCACAGACGAAGAGTAGGAACCAATCATCACCACTTCCCAACTTTCAAATGTCCCTATCATGCTAGCCAATCACAGCGCCGGCCACGACCAGTGGTAAGACACGGGGAAGTGGATAGGAATTTTGGTCCGATACTTGAGTGATGAAGACCGCTAAATCGGCTGCGTCTTCGACAAAGTATCACGTGAGGTTTGACGGTGTTGTACTATGAAACATTTTTTGTACAAAAACTTTACCATAAATGAAACCATAAAAAATCATCAAAAAACAACTTCGTCTCATATGAGAGGTGCCAAAAACTCACCTCAAATATTTGATCTTTGAGTTGTGATTTCATTTAACAGTGTTTCAAGTAAAAAATCAAAAGAAGGTAGATTTTGAAGTTAAATTAAATTAATATCTATTTATTTAATAGCTGAACTTTGATTAAAGAAAAATTGCTTCTCAACAAAAAGAACTTATGATCTTTCTTTGATTTTGTACGAGTTGAAAGACAGCTTATAAAATTAGAAAACTTATATAATTTCTTAAAGTTGTATGATTTTTACAAGCAGTCAAGTTATTTTCTTAACCCTCACACCCATTTTGACCATTAAAGTTGCTGTTCTATACAATTTTGTTGCAAAATATTAATCAGAAGCAGGATCTTAACAATTTTCAATTAATTTCCAATTTCCCGGGAATTCCCGGGATTTCCCGGGAAATTTGTTGAAAATTTCCCGTATGCCGGGAATTTTGTAACCCCGGGAAATTGGATGCTCTATTTTTGAAGAGTCAATAGCGTCCCAGACCACCAATCCAAGGATGTGAGTTCGAATCCCACCTGATTCGTTTTCGTTTTTGTTCATATTCAAAGTTCAAATTCCTGATTCCAAATTTCCAAAGGTATCGACCGGAATTTGGTCCCTGAACTTACTGCTTGTGAGGCAGAAGCCGTCACCATTAAGCCACGGAGCCGGTTTATTTATACGAAATTTTCGATGTTTTTCAAAAATCTAAACTATCAGTTTGTTGGCGGAGAAAGTGCTATAAAAAATGCTAAAATCCAAAGAGCACTGATTGTATTTTTTCCAATTCCTGTAGAACTTAACAGTATTCTATGACTTTTCTGAATTCATCACAGATTTGAGATTTCAATAGAATCACTAAGATGACAAGCCCGAACCATAACTAAAATAAAGTTTACTATGCAAATTAACTCCGCACAAGCATCTTCATTGATTATGTGCGCTTTTAATCCGATTAGAACTCTCAACTGAAACTCACGATCGCGATTCACCTCCGACTTCGTTTCAGCTAAGACAGCGCGTTTTCAAGATATGCAGCGGGCTATAATTTAATTTCAGTGCACGGGCGATGAAAACACAGGTTCACCTTAAGTCGCTCGGTATGCTACACGTATAGATAAATTCAGCACGGTAAATCAACATTAACTAATACTATTAGGAGAAGTGGAGCAGCATCACACATTCCCCACCTCTCCTGCTTACTTTTGCGCTGGTTGTGAGTGGGTGGTGGGAATTGCTTTCGCATGCAAGGAAAGCTGCTTAACGAGCGTGCTTTCATGAAGCGTTGTCTCTGCTTGAGATGCACATCGTGTGGACATTTTCAATTTTCCAACGTGCAGGTTTGAACAGCTGGAAGTTCATCTACTCTGCAGACGGGTGAACATGACAGAGAAAGGGTTGATATTTACTCCAAGTTACGTTATTGAATAAAAAATGTGCTTCAATTCACTTGCAAGTTATGAACACATCTCGAATTATGCTAGAATGGTTTGAATAAAGCTTCTACATCAAATTATTGAATTGAGTTCAATTTTTGACAGCAGGAATCACTCTTGCTGCAACAATTTTGAATAGCAGTTCAGAACGTATTTCACTGGAAGCTTGCAAGGAAGTATTGCATGGGTTGGCACTCATGACAAATTGTAAGTAATGGAAGCAGTCTCATATCTAGAGTTTTTTTAAAGGTCCGATAAATGATTGTCTTTCATATGTTAATAGGACCTATTCAAAAAAAACTCAAGATATGAACCAAGTAAAATCATTCCCGTTTATTAGCTTAAATTGTACTTGGAGTCACTTTAAAATATCTACATTAGATTTACATCTTACTTTAACATTGAAAAGGCTGCTGCGAATGATGTGTTTATTCAAACTGATAAAATATTAAACGTGCTAGGAACTCAGCCAAGTTTGAATGATTCAAAGACTTGTTTCAAAGTACTCAAGAAATGTATGTTAGCGAATCGACTTATTTGATTCAAATTTGTTTTCGTTTCTTTTCCGCCCTATAAAACGTCACCAAATCCAATTTCCCAAAACCGTGGCAACATTCCACCCTGAAAAGAACCAAAAAACAGCACAGCACACAGATCGGCACTCGGAAAGCAATGTGAACAAACAAAACACGCAGTACATACTCGGAGAGCACACTCCCTAGAACCAAATAAAACGTCGTGTCCTCGGATAGGTGCCGTAAGGAAGGAGCGCGCCCTGAAAAGCGTCGCGTTCTCGACGAAATATGCAATAACTCTCAACGCCATACTCTGGTTCTTCACCAGCTAAAGCCCGCTAGAAGGGAAAAGTATACGATATAAAAATATTTTCGCACATTACTTAAATGTTCAGTTTTTGCACAGCAGCAGCGTGTGCCATTCCTGCCATCGTCGTCGACCTTGTCGTTGGCGATGGCGCTCTTGGCACTAGTTAGGGTGATCCACGTTAGTTCAGTCAGCGTGGATTCACAAACATGTTAGTTTGTTTACAATAATTTGAAGACTTTATTTCTTGAATTGCCATGCTCTTGAAAATTCCAAAATCTAAGTTTATCAGCTGATGCATTTTTGATCTGTTTTGAAAAGGCACAAATGAAGGCATTTTTTGAACCAACTTCAAAAAAAAAAAATGGTTTGCTATACAATTGAACTACTATTTCAATTGTATTTGTCGTACGTGCATTTTGGGTCAAATTGAATTAAGAACGCCATTTTGTGCACAGTGCTTCACCTTTTGACCTTCACAGTTCCCCAAAATTACAGTATGTAAAAAAAGTATTTACACCCCTTGAGCACTATGCACATTTTGTGATGAAACATGTAAAAAATTTAAAGTTTGACAGGAACCTAGTACTACGTTTTGTTCAGAAACTCATGCCAAACATTTTGCTACAAACAGCTCATGAAAAGATGATTTCTATAAAAAGTTATATAACAAATACTATTACGAAACTAAAAAAGGTGCAAAAAAAGTTTGTACACCTTTCGAAAAATTAACATAAATAATGTTATTTGTTGACAAATCACCATAAATCCAGTCTCCCAACTCCAAATAGGCATCCTTGACTGATTAAAAATGATTTGGATTGAATATAAAGTTTACTAACTACTTAGTATAAAAGTTTATATAACTCTGGAAATTCTATATAAAACTTATCTAAACTTAATTTTGCAAACTTTTAATTCAACTAAATGTCAATATATTACCATAGAATTGCTAAATAAACATTTTGGAGTGGGTATAACACCGTTTTGGGGTATTTGTATCGATAGAATAGATTTTTCGTTGGAATTTCGTACCAACCCGGAATTACGTCGTCGGAAAATCCGCCGGCATTCGAACCGGTCCACAATTCTTAAGTCAACCTATGTGGCATCGGAAAGGGCATAAAATTTCCGATCTTTTGATACCCATACATCTAGGTTTTCTATAAAACCCACGTTTTTAAATACCTGGGCAAAAAGTAAGTTTGATCCACGAGAACAAAAATTACGAAATTCCATACATTTTTGGCAGATTGCTCAAACAAAACCATAACAACGTTTTTACCTAGGTATTTAAAATCGTGGATTTTATAGAAAACCTAGATGTATGGGTATCAAAAGATCGTAAATTTTATGCCCTTTCCGATGCCACATAGGTTGACTTAAGAATTGTGGACCGGTTCGGATGCCGGCGGATTTTCCGACGACGTAATTCTGGGTTGGTACGAAATTCCAACGAAAAATCTATTCTATCGATACAAATACCCCCAAAACGGTGTGTTTATGTTTATTTAGCAATTCTATGGTAATATATTGACATTTAGTCGAATTAAAAAATTTGCAAAATTAAGTTTAGATAAGATTTATATAGAATTTCCAGAGTTATATAAACTTTTATACTAAGTAGTTAGTAAACTTTATATTCAATCCAAATTATTTTATAAATCAGTCAAGGATGCCTATTTGAAGTTGGGAGACTGGATTTATGGTGATTTGTCAACAAATAACATTATTTATGTTAATTTTTCGAAAGGTGTACAAACTTTTTTGCACCTTTTTAGTTTCGTAATAGTATTTGTTATATAACTTTTTATAGAAATCATCTTTTCATGAGCTTTTTGTAGCAAAATGTCTGGCATGAGTTTCTGAACAAAACGTAGTACTAGGTTTCTGTCAACATTAAATTGTTTAGATGTTTCATCACAATATGTGCATAGTGCCCAAGGGGTGTAAATACTTTTTTTACATACTGTAGTTTTCAATCCTGAGATATTCAATAAAAACCAAAAAAAAACTCCGTGCATTGTTGTCCTTTTTTATATGAAAGAAGTTTCATCTTGTCGTGTTATCTTGACACACCATGAAAATTAATGTAAGTGCGACAATTGGCCAAAGCGATCAGAACGCGTTTGACACAGGTACGCGTTTGTTTTTGTCGAAACGTCAAAAAGCGACAGACGACAAGATAGCACGACGGCGATGATTTGAAAACCTGAAATGAAGGTTTTCATTAGTTAACTTTATTTATGACCAATGTTGGCATGATGGAAAACTTCTTGTTAGATTGAAAATTAGATTGGTTAACGATTAGGGTGATTTTAAAACTATAACTTTTCCGGAATATTTTTCGGATTTTTTTGGTCTTCTACAAAGTTGTTGTGTATTCTAATCCAATCAACTTTGTAAAAAGAAACAAAATTTTCTCTCTAATCACGCATCTAGGAAAAAAAATCATATGCACCTAAAATATGATCAAAAATCGATATGCTGACACTTTGGCTCAATTCTGAGAGCATATTTTTATGCAGCGAACCAGGGCTGTGGAGTCGGAGTCGGAGCCGAAGTCGGTGGAGTCGGGTCATTTTGGGGATCTAGAGTCGGAGTAGTCAAAACTCTAATAGCTGGAGTCGGAGTCTGAGTCGGAGTCGGCTAAATTGTATGAGCAGGAGTCGGAGTCGGAGCCGGAGTCATAAATTTCTTAAAGACCCGGAGTCGGAGCTGGAGTCGGAGTTGTCAAAAAATTTAATATAATTTACCAACTTATTTATTGATCAATTTTTGTTATAAATCAGGTTCATTCCCATTTTTTTATATTTTAAATTTATTTATTGAATTGCGTGCATTGCGTTGACATTTTTTTGTTTAATTTATGTTTTGGTTCAAGATGTTTTCGAAACATTTTTATTGTGATTGGAAAGCTCACTACCAGTATTTAACAAAAATAATTATGTTTTTAAAACATTATCAACTTTTATATCAATCTTCTACTTGGAACGCAACATGCTCATTTTGTATGTAACTAAAAACAAATCAAAGTGTCGTGCTGAAAACATTTCAAGCTGACAAAAAATATCGAAAATAAGTTGTAACTAATTTTGAAATACAGTTAAACCGGCGTCGCATATGCAACTTTTTATATACGAGTCATTGATTTTTTTTAGATATATCAATTACCCCATTGTTTACAATTTCACTACAAACCTCTTAAAGTGTTGATCCCTAAATAATATCGTTGAACAAGTCTATTTTTTAAATGCCTTAAAATGAAGTGATATAATTGATATAATTTAATTAATTTTTCAAATATTAGAATTTTCTCATGATTTGTATGTTCAAAGTGTGTACTGAGCTGGATAACACAATGTCCATGTACGTCTTCTCAAATAAATTCAAAAAAGCTTTAAAAAATAGTTATTTTGAAAATTGTTTTTTTCAAAACCAAGGTTTCTTTGATAGTTACTGCACACCAATTTCTCATTACTGAATTCAGTTAAATTTACAGAAATCTGCACTACTGAAATTTTCAGTAAATGAAAACTTGCTGAAAAAAAACAATTGAAAATTAGTGCAGCTATCATATTAACTTAAAAAAATGAATTTTAATTTTAAGCTATTAAATAAAATGTTCCAAATTTTCAAAAAACAAAATTCAAATTAACTCAGAAAATTGTTGTGCTGAAAATGCGTTTTTTAATATTTAAAATACAGATTAGGTGTCGGAGTCGGAGTCGGAGCCGGAGTCAACAATTTTTGGAAAGCTGGAATCGGAGTCGGCTAGAGTTGGTACACAGAAAAAAAAATTATGATAATATTACATCTGGGAAGGGGTACATCTTTTATGTCAGAAAAAAGCTGCAATTTTCCCTCTGGAAATGCGAAATTTTACCACTTTTCTGGTGTAATGTCACTTTTTTAGTCTAAATTGAGGTAAAATTACATCATAAAAGAGGTAATATTCAACCTTCCAAAATTACAGCTTCCAAATTTACATTATTTTTTGCTGTGTAGGCCGGAGTCGGAGTCGGAGCTGGGGTCAACAATTTGTGGAAAACCGGAGCCGGAGTCGGAGTCAGCATAACTTAGAAAGTCGGAGTCGGAGTCGCTTGAAATATGACCCGACTCTGAAGCCTTGCGAACAAAATTACATTAATAATATACTTGGACAATACACTTGGAATTATACATGTTCAGTTAATTGAAGATTTTTTGTTTTGTTTAAAGAAAAACTTCCCTGATTTTTTTTTCAGCATTTGTAGTGCAAAATACCCCCTTTTAAATGCAACCTGGTTCTTAAAATTTGGCGTGCGCCTTTTCGAGATAATTAAGTTAAAAATTTGCATCTATTTTACTTCGAAATTGCTGCATCTTTTGACCCTTAAATCCTTATTGACTTGTCATTAACTAAAAATGTTTGTTTTTTAGAGCTTCGTTTATCACTTTTTTCTAAATCTAAACCCTAAATTGCTACTTTAAAACATGTTTTTGAAGGTTTGCTCAGATACTTTCTTTAAATTTGGTCGTAGAAGGCGTAGATTGCGAGATAAAGTTTTGGTGTCTTCGACAAAGTTGCTTGGATTAGCAAGCCCATCAACCTTCTAAAAAAATCCCTAAAATATTCCTGAAAAGTTAAATTTTCAAAATCACCCAAATCGTAAACCACCCCAATTTTCAGCCAAACCAAAAGTTGCCCCTTCTCATTTCGACGCTGTCGTGCTATCTTGTCTAACGTCGCTTTTGACGTTCCGAGGAAAACGCGTTTTAATGTTTGACCTTGAATAAAGAACAGTTAAGGCACGCAGTTTAAACAATAAAGAAGCCATTACACTACCGCAAACAAACAAACAAACAAACTCGCACTTTTTTGTGTTTGACAGTTTGCCAAACTCGCAAACTCGCGTTTTGCCCCAAAGTCATTTTTATAATTTGGTTGCCGGAGTTATAATAAAAAATGTTCGCGGTAGTCGGGCATGTACGAGTGTCAAACGCGTTCTGACTTGAAATCCCCTTGGCCAGTTGTCGCACTTACAGCAGGGTGTGTCAATATAGCACGACAAGGTTGAAACTTCTTTCGTATAAAGAACAATTCAGCAGTTTATACAAAAAATCTAATTATTCGCTCTACAGCATTGCCTTGGCGTTCTCGATTGCAAGATTCATACCGTCATGTTTCGAAATCTGTACACTTAGTAGCATATAATTTTTGTTTTAGCTGGCAAAAAATCATGTAATAAGTTCGAAATGTACAAATATCATTAGGCTGTAGAATAAACAGTCCATGTTAAGAGAATGCATGCAAAATATGTCTTTTCTAACAATTTTTCAACAGAATTTTAAAATAAAAATGACTTGTAACATATTGCTAGAATTTAAGAAAATCAGAACGATAATTTTCTGGTTTGCCATTCGCGGTGCTTCGGACGCCTATGAAATATTTCAGTGAAATGTTTCACATTTATGGTAAACTTATAATTTTATTTTATTTATTTCCACATTCATAATGCGAACTAATATCCAAATAATTGATAAAACAAGATGAGGTTTCCGGGTTTTGAAGCATCCAGGAATTCGAATCACGACGTTACTCGAAACAAGGTGTCCAAAGGCTTGATTGTTGAGGCAATTGTAAACCTCTTTTTACACCGAAGCTTCCATCCACCCCGGGATTCAAACTAACGACCTTTGGATTGTGAGTCCAACTGCCTACCAGCGACTCCACCGAGACAGGGCCCAGGGAGACGACTCCCACACATGGATTGAGCTAACGACCTAACCCTCTAAGTTATACCGGGGCCAAAATTTACTTTCCCGTCCGTTGGAAGGCGTGTTTAGACAAATCTCGCCTCGAAAAGGCAGCCACGCTTACGCCTACGCCATGGTCCCGGCTAAAGCAATCTAAAAATGAGAATTCGGTATTTTTTAGATATGTAGCAGCTTTTGTTCTGATAAATATCAAAAACTTTATCGTGGACACCAAAATGATCAGAATCCGTTCTCAAGACACAGATTTTTGTGTGTTGCCTTAAGAAAAAATGATGCGAAATATTGTCTTTGATTAGTTAAAAAAAATCGTGTTCCGAAGCGACAGAGAATTGATCATAAGTAAAAACAAATACTTTAATGCTGGAAAATTACTTCTCTCAATCACCCTATCGTCGCATCCCGTATAGCTCTGCGTGGCATCTGAAGTTGCTTGGAAAAGCCCCGGTTGAAAAGCACTTGCACAACAACATAGCCCAGCAGAGAGCAGAGCGAGAATGTAGTCGCTAAATATTGCCAAAGTTTGGCGAAACTTTGCTGCTGCTCCCGCGTATAATACATTAGTTTTAGCGACTTAGCCTTGGCGGACTTTGCCTTGCCTTGGTGTCCCCGATGGTGCCGAAATGAACCGTTGTTTACGAGCTGTCGCCGGTTTGGTTTGGACAGCTGGTGCAATAAATGGAACCCCCTCCAAAGTGAAGATTTAGTAAAGTTGTTGTGTGGGGGAATGTTGAACGTTGATCGATATTGGCACACACAAGTTACAAGCTGCAATCTCCAGGGGAAAATCATTTGAATTGGAAGACCAGAAATTGACCCAACTTAAATTGACAGTGTGGGAAGCACCAGGGTAATTTTGGTTTCAGTTGTTGTTTCTGCCAAGTCCATAATCCGATTAGGTACAAAGGTAGACCTGGAGCTAAAGATTTCTTGTTTATTCTCATGTGAGACACCACAGCTTTGTTCCTTTGCACATCCAATAGGCTGGGTAACGAAAGAGATTGTGGTTGGAGAACAACTTGTAATCTGAGCTATGAATGCTCGGAAGCGTTTTCAATTGGGATTTGTTTGCTAAATACTATGTTCTTTTGCTCTCTACCAGGCTGTATCAACAGAGCTTCCAGGTATGAAAGTAATAGGCACTCAATTGGCCCTTGTGATGGAAATTGGTTTTTATACAGTCGATCGAGAAGGAATTCTTCTCTGAAATAATTACCCAAACTATAAATCTTGCAAAAAAGGTTACTCTAAATACCTACAAAGCCACGTTTTGAAAACTTCTAGGCACTTCTAGGAACCTCTTTTGTAAAGGATATTTTCCACCTGGCCGACCAAATCAACAAACGATGATAGCACTCCAAACGACAACCCCATTATGATGAGTAAGTACTCTTCACCCCTTTCTCTTGCTTTGAAGTTTCATCCGACCATGAGATGTCAACAATGTCGGTCGATTCCGTGGGAAATTCATTATTCGTTAATTATTCCGGGCCCCTTGACACAGCGCAATATCTTGCAGTGTTCGGGCACGTGAATTTTGCATTTACATTAGGGGCAATTATTTGCTATTTCCCAGGAAGCTAAGGACAAATTAAAAATCAACCTCCGTTCCAGGCGTTTCCCCCCTCTCACTTGGCAAACAGAACGAACGGTTACTTACCTCTAATCAGCTCCCGGCTCTGGGGCTTCCGCAGCAGCATATATTCGCCGTCCTCGCGCTTCCAGGTGACACGGGGCGTGGGATGGCCCACCGCCTTGCACACGATCGTCGCGTCCTCACCCTCCTGCACGGCGATATCTGCCGACGACTCCTCGTTGATTATGTCCGGGGGGACTGAAAATGAAAGGAAAACAGATTCTAAATGGTGAAACAAGAAATAAAGCGACACCGTAAGACGATGCTGCCAGGATGACGGTGGCAGTTTCTTGAGGTGGAAGGTGGAGAGCTTTGTTGAAATTTTGCTGTCCTCGAATGTCTTAAGACAACCACCGAGGTGCCTAAGGGCTCTCAGAGACAAGTGGGCAATCTTTGCAGATAATGATAGGAAATTACAGTAAAACTAAAAACAGAACAACAGAAAAAAGACAATATAACAACAGAACAACAGAACAACAGAACAACAGAACAACAGTACAACAGAACAACAGAACAACAGAACAACAGAACAACAGAACAACAGAACAACAGAACAACAGAACAACAGAACAACAGAACAACAGAATAACAGAACAACAGAACAACAGAACAACAGAACAACAGAACAACAGAACATTGTAATAAAAGAAAGAAAAAACAGAACAACACGAATGATTCACGTCTAAGTGTAAAAAGCACTGCAAGCGGCATTAATCGAGCTTCCGAAAGGACCTCGTTGCGGAAAGGGCTGCGTACGAAAAGCTCTGTAATTACTTCTACCACCTTGCGAAAATAATTACAACAGAACACAGCGGAACGACTGCTCCGCTGGTTAAATATTGTATCTTAATCTTTGTCGGTGTTTTATCGGGATGCATTTTTATGGAGCTTCTTCCACCTCCACAGCTGAGGCTGCCCATCGATGGAGCGGTGGGGAACTTTTACCGCTTCCCATTGCTTCATTGTCTGGGAAAGCTCTCCAGTCGTGCAAGTACGTGCATTCGCCCGTTACCGTCATTGTACATTTTGTGTCTTAATGTTTTTTTTTTTGCTTTTTTGTGTGCGCAAATTGAATTTTCTTCTTTGTCGGGATGACGCTGAAAAAGTGGTGGTCATTTGCCACGACGAACGACGGTGCGTTTTTGCTGAAGCTATTTTCTTTGACGACTTTAGAGAAATGAATCCATTGTGTTGCAAACAAG
>NC_051863.1:72944435-73004435 GCF_015732765.1 Culex quinquefasciatus | reverse complement strand
TTTTTTGTAAAAGTTACTTTTTCCGTTTATTTTTGTTTCGTCGTGTGCACGAGTGGGCAAATAATACTGAATATTTGTTTCTTAGATACTGTTTTTGCCTTCCTCACTGAGGTAAGGCTATAATCCTGCTCTAAAATTGAACTTTTTATTAAAAGCTCGAAAACCCACCTTGATGTATACATATCGACTCAGAATCGAAAACTGAACAAATGTCTGTGTGTATGTGTGTGTGTATGTGTGTGTATGTGTGTGTGTATGTGTGTGTGTATGTGACCAATAATGTCACGCAGTTTTCTCAGCACTGGCTGAACCGATTTTGACCAAACCAGTTGCATTCGACTTGGTTTAGGGTCCCATACGGTGCTATTGAATTGTTTGAAGTTTCGATAAGTAGTTCAAAAGTTATGTATAAAAATGTGTTTTCGCATATTTTTGGAAGATGAATAAATGGCAGTAAACTGAACCAAACATCATCATGTTATACATCGTTATTTAGGTAATTGAAAGACCTTTCCAACGAGTCCACAACTTTGAAGATCTGGCAACCCTGTCTCGAGTTATAACCACTTAAGTGATATTTATGTACTTTTTTGTAGCCCGATCTCATTTAAATGTATGTAAACAATGTCCGGATCCATCATCCGACCCATCGTTGGTTAGGTAATTGAAAGACCTTTCCAACGAATCTACAACATTGAAGATCTGGCAACCCTGTCTCGAGTTATAACCACTTAAGTGATACTTATGTACTTTTTTGAAGCCGGATCTCACTTAAATGTATGTAAACGATGTCCAGATCCATCATCCGACCCATCGTTGGTTAGGTAATTGAAAGACCTTTCCAATGAATCTACAACATTGAAGATCTGGCAACCCTGTCTCGAGTTATAACCACTTAAGTGATATTTATGTCCTTTTTTGTAGCCCGATCTCATTTAAATGTATGTAAACAATGTCCGGATCCATCATCCGACCCATCGTTGGTTAGGTAATTGAAAGACCTTTCCAACGAATCTACAACATTGAAGATCTGGCAACCCTGTCTCGAGTTATAACCGCTTAAGTGATATTTATGTACTTTTTTGTAGCCGGATCTCATTTAAATGTATGTAAACAATGTCCGGATCCATCATCCGACCCATCGTTGGTTAGGTAATTGAAAGATCTTTCCAACGAGTCCACAACATTGAAGATTTGGCAACCCTGTCTCGAGTTCTTTTTTTGTAGCTGGATCTCATTTAAATGTATGTAAACAATGTCCGGATCCATCATCCGACCCATCGTTAGTTAGGTAATTGAAAGATTTTTCCAACGAGTCCAAAACATTAAAGATCTGGCAACCCTGTCTCGAGTTATAACCACTTAAGTGATATTTATGTACTTTTTTGTAGCCCGATCTCATTTAAATGTATGTAAACAATGTCCGGATCCATCATCCGACCCATCGTTGGTTAGGTAATTGAAAGACCTTTCCAACGAATCTACAACATTGAAGATCTGGCAACCCTGTCTCGAGTTCTGACCACTTAAGTGATATTTATGTACTTTTTTGTAGCCGGATCTCACTTAAATGAATGTAAACAATGTCCGGATCCATCATCCGACCCATCGTTGGTTAGGTAATTGAAAGACCTTTCCAACGAGTCCAAAACATTAAAGATCTGGCAACCCTGTCTCGAGTTCTGACCACTTATGAGCCCTTGAGCGATATGTGTGTTTTTTTGGATCAAATTTGTGTCCAAACCCATCATATTACATATCACCCATTGTTGGAAAAGAGTGAGGAAGGCACCAACCACATAGGTGGATTAAGTTAGTTTTTGTTCATTCATTCGATTTAAAGTAAAAAAAAAACTTCGTAATGCTTCCTTTCTGTCACACAAAAAGATATAGAATCAAAAAACATGAAAAAATATTGTGCAAACATAGGTTTTTTCTCTCCCTTCCCACCACCACAAATTTGCACCAGCATATTGGCAGTTGGTGGGGCTGCTGCTGCTGCAGCACCATGCACATCAATCACGGTGCAATGCGTTGCATTTCGCTGCAGCAAAATTCCGAACCAGGCTCGAGCTTCCACACCACCACCACCAGCAGCAACATCGCCGAGTGAGTGAGCTTGGATTCAATTTAAAAATTCACAACTAGCTATTGTTAATTAATTTTGAATCGATATATTGAAAAGTGTGCACGCTTTTGCTGGAAAAACGGGGCCACGTGGGGCAAAAAAGGCACACTGCTCGCGAAATAACTCGAGCAAATTCGAGCGCAAATTTTCCGTTGCACTTTGGGAAAGTTTGCGCGCGGGAGAATTTTCAACAATTTGATTGGACTGAATAAATTTGAACCCGCGGAGAGCAGCAGCAGCAGCAGCGGACTCAGTTTGGAGTGGGGTTCGCTGCTGCTGCTGCTGGTTGGGAAATTCCGATGAAGTGGCCGGATAAAATGCTGGACCACCATGGGGCGTGGTGGGGGTGGTGAAAGGATGCGAGTTTGATTACGATCGATGCTGGCAAAGTTTTGATTCGCGGGTTGAACTTTCAAGAGGGGTTTCCCGAACAGATCGAAGGGGGTGGTGGTTGGGTGGTTTGGAACAAAGCGCGGGAAAAATGAATCAATATTGTATGTTTAATTGCAAATGGGTTATGCATACAGAAATAGTAGTTCGCAACTTCTAGAAGTGCTAGAAAAGCAGCGAGAGTTTCAAGAGAGAAGTGAATTTGCCTCGATTCGCTGAATTATGTCATTGAATATTAAATTCAGTCGACAGATGACTGAAATCACTTCATGCTGACTCATGCCATCGTTCATTAGTCGGAAGTGATTCGCTCGTTGTGCAATCGAAGCTTATTTGAATTGACAATTGGACAATTCGGAATAGAAGCATGAATTATTTAGATTTGTGTTTGACGATCCGCGAAAATCAAACCCGATGCGTTAAATAGATTTTTAATTTGTTGCTTCTCTGCCAAAGACAAGAACACGAAACATTTAGACTTGAAAGTATTGTTTCGGTATAACACTTTCCACAACAACATGGTATTGCAGTATAAAAAACGTCGTTGACAAATTCTCCAGCGACAAAAACAACACGTTTTAGATAATAAGTTATACATACAAACTATTTATTCGTTTTTTCATTGGTCCTATCATCAATCATAGTTGGATAGGGGGATGGCGTCGCTATTTTTAGACCACGTTTTCCACTTTTTCTCATCGAAATCGACTACTTTATCGACTTCATTTTGCTGGGCGAGATAGGACGCCGTCTATTTTTAGAAGATGACTCAGTGTGGGTCTCGTGGCGCAGGGGTAGCGGCTTCGGCTGCCGATCCCGATGATGCTATGAGACGCGGGTTTGATTCCCGCCTTATCCACTGAGCTTCTATCGGATGGTGAAGTAAAACGTCGGTTTCTCCTGTCTCGTCAGAGGCGCTGGAGCAGAAATCCCACGTTAGAGGAAGGGCATGCCCCGGGGGGCGTAGTGCCAATAGTTTCGACTCAGCACTTTTCCACTCTTGCACTTAAAAAAACCAGATGGCAGCACGATGTAACGCCACGTCCCTATTAACACCATTTGTATGCATTAGGGTGGCCCAAAGCCAAATTCCAAATTTGAGCTCATTCACAATTTCTCAAATGTAACAAATTCATTGAATTTAGAACAACTTTCCTGGAATTTTTGACAATAAGTTGAAAATTTTTGATTCATTGTTTAACTCTAGCGGAAATGTCACTAATGGAGCAACAGCTCATTGGCAGTCAACCATGCTGCTAATGTTACTGCTTCAAAAACATAATGGCATTTGACAAATCTCTTGAACCAAAAAGTAAATTAAAAAAAATGTTATCGGAAATTTTCGACTCCGGTTCCGACTCTGACTCTGACTCTGACTACGACTCCGACTCTAGCTATACGAATATTGACGACTATGTACGACTTATGTACAAATATACTAAAGGAAACTATGTACGAAAACCCAGCCCAATTATTTAATCTTGAGGCTGATTCCAGTGACTGTAAAAATGCAGGATCAAGTCACCCTAAACGCACTTTTTTAAAAAAATGATTGTAAAAATAGTATGACGATAAATTAAATGTCAAATGCGTAAGGGTTTTGGAGTTGACATATGTTTATCAAACAATTCATGTATAAAAAATATTGTTTTGAATAATTTTTGAGTGTTTTCTATACTTATCAAAACAAAGAAAAAAGATCTCTTGGAAGTTTTTTGTAGCACTTTTTAGAAATATGTGTATAACTCAATCTAAACATTTTTTAATGTTTTTCTTTGTTTTCTACAATGAGTTTAAGTCAATTTCGCACAACTTTCTAGAACAAAGCTAATTGTTTTACCCACATGCTGACGAGATACAGGCTTGGGATCAAGTGTCCTCGGGGATCAAGTCTCCACACTCTCCCCTAATGCTTGTAAAAGGAATTGAATGACTTTTACTAATATTCAAATTAAATAGAAATGATCACAAAAAGTTGCTCTACTGGTAGTTGTACTTGGTTTTAGTTAATTTCAAGGAACACTCCACACAGCTAAAAAAGTAGTAATCCAGCTGCGTGTAAAATGCCTGGGTGTAAAACAAATGTTGCATTATTTTATGCAATTTTATGTGATTATATACCCTGAAATATGTAGCCTATCAGTATGGGAAACCTACTTGACCGAAATGTCAAGCTCATGAGTTTATCCTTACAACTTTTCATCGGTCTGATGGCCGAGTGGGCTCATGCGCCAGTCCATACTGTTGGTGCTGGGTTTGAATCCCGTCGATTGCAATTTTTTTTTTGTGTTTGCAAAAATTGTACATGCAGTGTGTAATAATAATTGACGAAGGTGATGTGCATGCTTTTGCATGCGATTTTACCATCGGATTTCTTGCTGTGCAGATTATCCAGCATCACTCAGACACGATCGCTTATTAGGCTGAGAATGGGTATTAGGGTGTTTCAACCAAACAAAAAAGTTCTAAGATTACGGCAAACCGAGGTTCCCCTTGTAGAGGATACCCATAGGGACTCTCATGCCAAATATTAGCCCATTTGGTTGAGAATTGGCCTGTCCCCAGCGGTTTGAAGTTTACATGGAAATTACTATGGGATTTGTTTGCTTTTCATTCAATCGTTCCTACAACATGGATTCACTCGGAATAAAGACAGGTGTGTACGGGATGGTCCAATGAACACATTCCAGAAGGAATTCGGGTTGTCCGTTCTGTCCCCAAGGTGCGCATTGGATCGACGTCCGGTGTCTCCAGAATCAACGATTCACCCTTCAAAAGCATTGCATTGTCCTTAGTATGCTATGACGTCTAGGTGAAAACCACAACGCCACATATCAGACGGCGAACACAAGGCGTGGTCAGAGAAAACTCGTCTCAAAAAATGCCACCGGGACCGTCTGGGATCCAACCCAAGCCGACTGGGTGAGAGGCAACCACGCTTACCCCTACACCACGGTCCCGGACCATGGAATTGAATGGTACTAATTTTCCATTGTGCTATTTCTGGTAGAGAAAAGTAGACCGTTTCGTTGCTCGAGAATGACAAGAAACGTAAGTAGATTCATGACGGAATTGCAAAAATATGTTTAAGTTCCTGATGCCAGAAATATATTTGAATAGAAAAATGCATTCGCTTGAAATAAGCAAGTCAAACTAAGTTACATAAAATTTAAAAAAATACCAAATTAACAAGCACCATTCAACACTTAAGAGCGAGTTTTTCACCAATTTGCGGCTGCTGGAAAAAGATATTAAGGTTTTAAAAAAAATTGCAAAAGCTATGAGAAAAAGTCAAACCAATCCTGGATGTCTATAGCACATTTTGAAGAGCTTCAAAAGAACTTTCGAATGCATCTAAGGGAGTTGGAATTGATGTAGTTTTATGGAAATGGGAGCAATTTTAAGATTTTTCGTGTTTTTTCTGATCTAATCTAATCTAATCTAATCAGACCCTAGCGCAGCCAATCTTTCGAAGGGATCCTGGAGAGTGTCTTAGGTTAGATGACGCCTACACGGAGAAAAAAGAGTTGTATTTCGTAAAATCGCAATAACGCGTGATGTTTACAAGCAAACCCCTTATGTCTATATATCAAAATTTTTGTAATTGTCTGCTCTACAACTTTGTGGAACATTGTTACACTCTAAAAAATAACCCTGCAAAGCTAGAAAAAACACGAAATTTTAACCAGGACCAGGACCTCCAGAAGTTACATCCACGAGCCGTGGAAGATGAGTGGGTGCTATCTTTCCTCGCTTCGCAACTTCTCAAAGGCCCCTATCATGCTGATCAATACCGGCGCCGGCCACGACCAGTGGTAGAGTCACGGGGAAGTGGATGGGAATGTTAGTCCGATACTTGAGTGATAGAAACCGCCCAATCTACTGCTTCTCCGACAAAGTATCACATGAGTTTTGAGGGGGTTAGTAGATGGGTATGAGGTCAGGATTCATGAGTGGCAGTGATGTGACCATGAGCATTTTGTTTATCGGTTGAAAATTTTAAATCTTAGGCAGCCGGCTGCGGAAAGATAAATAATTGATTATTTAAAAAGTTTTTTTAATCGAACGCGTGCCAACCGAGCAGTAGTGCTATGGGCTGGACTTATCAGTATATTTTACTGTTTGTACAATTTATATAACGCGAGAAAATTTCAAAAATAGTATATAAAAGATGCTGAAGAGTATAAATAAAATCGATAGTTTGATGAGTTAATCAAGGTTGAAAAAAAATCTCTTCGAGCGAATAATGATTGCCTGAAGAAAGGCCCTCTGAGTATGCTTTGATCTCGTTTTTCCTGACTGCCACTTGATCGCTGGGTGTGGCAGAGACGAATAAAAATTTGAATGATTGGGTTTAGTCATCAACTTGCTGCGATCAAGATCCAATCTTGCCCCTTTACTGCCAGCAGTCATGGGTTGTTACAATCATCGACAGCACTCTTGACGAATGACAGCTAGTCGTGGCAATTTGAGAATAAAGACTATTCTCAGCAGTCTTATTCGTGGGGTGTAACAGGCAGCGATTAATCGCAAAATTAATCATAGTCGCCAGATTTTCAACACTGGAGTGCCAGTTTGGAATATATTATTACGATCAACGAATATAAACGAAAATAAAACAGTGAAAAAGGACTTATGAAAAAATAAAATATCAAATAAAAGGCTCCGAAAAATACGTTGCAGAATAACTGCGAGGTCCCGCTACTAACAATCGAATAAAAAAAATAAAAAAGCGCGCTTATGGTCTATCCTGAATGTTAGCGTATCTTTCGATAAACGAGATTCCAAAAAGTACATTAAATTTCCCATAAAATGACATGTTCCAAAAATTTTTACAGTCGAGTAACGGAAATTGGGATAATTTTTAAAACTTTTTTAGTGTTTTTTCGATGAAAAATACGTTTTTTCAAAATTCTGAGTACGCCATCAAATCGGGCGTCTAATTTTACATAAAAGTCCCTTTGACACCAAATTTCTATCTCATCACCGTTTCAGGCTGCAAATTATTGAAAACGCCTCTTTTTTCGCATGTTCAAAAATGGAAGGGGTCGTACAGCCCCTCCGTCACGAGATATCAAAAAACGGACCTCGGATTCGTGATCAAGGACAAAAGTTACCCCTTAGGGCAAAGTTTCACGCAAATCGAAGAGGGGTCGGGGCAACTGCTGTGTGAGTTGGCGGAGGTCAAATCTACAATTTTCTATATATGTAGTATATTCTTTAAGATAAACGGTTATCACTTATGAGCCTTACCTTGCACATCGATGCACCCGATCTGCTTCTTCATCGGGCTGGCATTGATCTGGCACATGTAGCAGCCCCGGTCGGACTCGCGCAACTGTCGTATCCGCAGCCGCCACGTGCGCATGTCCTCGTGCACCACGCTGATCCGGATGTTGTGCGTGACGACTCGACCCTGCAGGGCCAGCACGGTTTGGTCCGAGGCGCGCAACCAGCCCACCTTGTACCGGCCCAGGTTCTTGACGGAACACGTTAGCACGGCCTCCCGTCCGGCGGGGAACGTTACGTTCTGGATGGTGCCCTCGAACTCGGGCTCCGGATCGGCCGGCGGTTGCTGGGGACTCGCTTCTGGAAGTGGGAAAGAAGAGAATAGTTTTCATTTCTCAATTCTCATGTTTATTGTTTAAATCAAATTAGATATTTTTAATACCGACGTCAAGCCACGTAATGTGAATGAATTCACTCTGGCATTCAAAATTACCCCAAAGGAAAATTTTTAACAGGTGCATGATACGAAACTGCAAAGAACAATTGTGTAAGATGAAACAATCACTCGTCTGTAAACGGATTAAACCAACCTGACAAGAGAGTGAAATGGATTCACATTTAAACAACTGCTGCCGGTTGGCCTGAGGCACTTTTGCGTTTGTGCATTTCCAACTCACCCCCCTGCTACCAACCTGCAAGATATTTTAGGGTGGGACAAGGGCTCCCACTGCGAATGCAAATGCAAATGGTGCTTAGAAAGCTTATGCAAAAGCTCATACGTCGAAGGCGTGTGCCAGCCAGCAGGAAGCTAAATAATGATATTGCCACGTGTGTGTGTGTGTGTGGCCCACGGGGTGCAGCATGACAGGCCCAGGCTCTGTACCTTGATGCCACCCATCTTCCACCACATGCCGCGAAAATGCACGCGCCCGGATGGGTTTGTTACACGGAGAGACCGGCCAGGGCAAATCTAAGAAAATCTTGGTTAATTTAACTAAAAGTATGGGTTAATTTTTTACACAGCTTTTTTTCAACAATCGATTGTTGATTTTGTTAACCCAAAATTGCTGACCACCAGTAACTAAAATTAACTAAAAAAATAGTTGGAATTGCCATTTTCGTTGGTTAAATGGCCGAAAAAAATTCTAGCAGTCGACTGCTAGAATATTTTTTTCAGAAAATTAACTAATTTTTTTTTTGTTTTAAGCTGAAATATTGTGGAATATTCTGTAAAAAACAGGCTGGGCCATACTTTTCAACTATTGTTCAACATTTTTTTTCGTTTTATTAACTGAAATATTTTTGCATGCTGCAAATTATTAGTGAATTATTACAAAACATTTCTTAATTAAACATAATTTATGTTAGTGTCGATATATATTTTCTTTAATTATCTAACGATACAGGCCGGGCTGAATTTCTAGCTATAATTTTAACTAATGTCTTACTTAAATACAGAAAAACATTCGTGCATGTAGTCAACAATTAGCTATTGTTAGCAATATTTTTATTGAATTTGCAGTAAATTTTATAATAATGCCTCACAAATTAATGCTGGGTGTTTTTATATTCGCATTTATTCTACCTAAAATTTTAACTTTTTGTACTAATTTGTTTTTTTTTGCATGAAGTTATTAAATTACTGTTAAAAAGCATCAAAACAAAACTTTTTATTATCTGTTATTATAAAACATGTAAAGTTTGATTAAAGTTTGAAAAAAATACATTGCATAAATCTAAAAAATAATAATAAAACATATTACAAATTTTGTTAAACATATTTATAAAAGATGTTTAATTTCTCGTGAATTCCTTGAAGATATTTCACCAAGTAAGTTATTATGTTGTATAAAATTAAGTGTTGTATTCACTTACCATCACTGTGCAATCATCCGATAAGTCATCATCATCTACAACGGTCTCAGGTTTAGTTATTTTTCACACAGAATTTACACCAAAACGAACCATTTGCTGCAAATAGACATATAAAATTTATTAGTAATTTGATACAAAATCCTTAATTTTGTCTATAAACTGAAAAAGGATCGTAAATAAATGTAATTATAATGAGGAAAGAAGAAATATCAATAATGCTCCGTTTCCTGAAAACAATATTTTGAGTTTTACTTACCAGTTTATTTAGCAGTCTTCTATTAACAGCATTTTTAAAATATTTCTATCTTCTTTTGTATATCTTTTATAAATTTTATTTTTAGACATTTCCCATCATCTCATTTTTATTTTGATATTATGTGTACTCATTTCCATATATTTTATGGTTGATGATTCTGAAAAAATGGTTCATTAAAATTGTATCCATCGTAAGCACGAAGGTTTTGATTATTCAGTTTTCTAATTAAAATCACAACAGATAAATTGTTATGTAAAAATAAATCCATACTTACTTAGATTAACCAACCTTTTGTTAAATTTGCCCGTGCAAGTATTGTCGTGCAAGAGTTCGCCCGCCTCTTCCTTTCACTGCCCTTCCCTTTCCTTAAAACATTGTCATGAAGTCCCCTCGCATCAGAGGTCCTCATTGCGAATGTCCTCGTCTTGTTCTTCATAGTTTATCACCTGCAAAGAAATCATCAACAAACTTACTCACCAATTGCACCTCCACAGTTGCAACAGTGTTCACTTCGATTTGCACTTCAACATTAGCCAAATAGTGTGATTTTCACCTTTCACATTCTCTCACTTCACAATTAACAACACAAACTCAACAAATCGACCGCTCTTGTTCGAATCCTGACTTCAAATGACAAACGTAAACAAACCCAAGTTCATCTTTTAAATAATCAACCAATTGATATTTACATTTAACCAAAAAAAATCTTGATTTTTCTAAAACCAAAGCTAACAGTCGAGCACGTTCATTCGAGTTCGGGAAATCTGTTAGCTTTTTGCCTTTAGCATTTTCAACAAACAGGTTATTAAATTATTACTGAATTTTGGTTGATTCAACTGAAAATTGGCCGTAACAAGTACGTTTTTGTGAAATTTACGAAAGTAAAATCAACAATTTTAATTGTTAAAATTTCTGGGCACAGTCTCTCCGTGTATGGAAATGTTTAGTTCTGATTAAAATTTGCATAAATTGCAAATAGCTTTGCGTAATTGCACGAGCCTGAAATCGATGAATAGTTAATATCGGGGCGCGCTCTCTGTCCAACTATCATCACGAGACCAGTTAACTAGTGACTGGAGGGGGTGGTACGGAGAGGTGCGTTACGATTATGTTTACATGTGGCTGGACATGATACGGGCTAATGTAGTATAAACATTGCAACGAAAATTTCAGTTATTACTTAATGCCAGGCCACGATCGATACGCGTGAAATTTCAACAAGTCTGTTTATCACACGAATGAAGATTGATGATTGTTTTGGGAAGGGAAGGGAGACCTCCACCACCGAATTGTGCAATCAAATGTTGAAACTGGGTGATGATGATTATATTAGCCATGTAATTTTATGCACTCATGTTAGCACAATTGCTAACGGGTTATTATCGTAGGCGTGATAACAGGGATATTTGTGGGAGGGCTGTTTGCAGTTGTTTGACACTGTCTTTATCGGTTGTGTATCGTTATTAATTTGATAAATAATACTAATAAACAAAAACAGAATAAATTTTTTAACAATGCATGCTGAGCAGTGTTGCAAATGAGTGATAAAAAAGCTATCAATAGATTATCTCTGCACCAAAAATATCCGAGAGTATAGCGGCCGTCACGATAGTTTGTGAGATCTCTTCTTGTGTCTCATGATTCCCTGCGATGTCATTCTCTCTCTATCACTCTTCCCCCTTTCCTCGACTATGCGCTCTCACCGCTGAGTCTCTCAATCTCTCCGAAAACTGCAATGAGAGAACGCGAGATGGCGATTAGAAGCCGACCACGCATGACGTCCCGTTAAACTGCGTTTGCGAAATTGGTTTTGTGGCGGCTTTTGTGGTTAAACGCTGTTGCGGTAGGATGATCGTGGAAGCGAGAATGAGAGAGAAAAGGAAAATGTCAATCGCGAGTGTGTAAACACGAAAACGTGTTCGGCTATGTTCGGCGCTGAGAGTTTCAATGAAGAGAGAAGAGCAGTTATATTTGAGGCATGAATATTCAGGCGGGATAATTGTAGTTGCTGAGAGCTGATATTTTGATATTTTAACAACCCTGATGCTGAGAGTTCAATAACTAAAATTTATCAAAACATTTGGAAATATTCCCAAACGAATCAGATACATTTTACTGGAAGTAATTTCACTGAATGAACAATCAGCCTAAGCTAATTTTCCTTGACATTTCACCGAAAAATAAAAATTATTATAAAACATTCTAGGTTACTCTCCGCTAACTCATACGAAATCGGAAAAAATTGCTCAAACTCCTCTTTGATTTGCGTGAATCTTTGTCCTGAGGGGTAACTTTGGTTCCTGATTAAGAATCCGAGGTAATTTTTTAACAGTCGAAAAAAAACGTATCTTTCAATAATTTCAAACATTTTGTTGTTGTAAAATTGTGATGTTAACGTTTCAATTTTTTGTTTGATATTATCCATGTTATTATCTGCTCTACAACTTTGCAGAACATTGTTGCACTCTAAAAACAACCCTACAAAGTAACAAAAAACACGAAAATTTAAAATGAAAAAACTTGTTCTAAATAAGAAAATGATTCTTCCGAGATCATGCAGATCCCAAAAATACCTAAGACATAAAACGACGTGTTCTAAAACATGTTAAGTATCAAAAAATGTCAATGGTTTTAAAACTAATTTTATTTTTTCGAAGAAAAATACGTTGCTTGTACTGTACATTATAATTTTACAAAAATTAAAATACTTTTAACCAATCACTAATATTATTGCATTTCCAATTATTTTAAGATAATAGACGACAATTTCCATAAAAAAATTGAAGTTTTTTTGAAAAATGTTTATGGTTCCCTGATTTTTCGAGCCGATTTGGAAGGGGGGGGGGGGGCATAATCTTTGAAAAATAATTGCAACGGTCGTTAATTTTGAATTTCCCGAGCAGACGGAAATATTTTGGGAATAATTTTTTTTTATATTTGAAAATACTAAACCAATAACATTTTATGATATTTATAACAAGATTTGTTATTCGTCGTTATGATTGTGTTTTTTGTTACAGTCAAACCTCTTTTTACGCGAATTTTGGTTCTCGCGTAAAAAAAAATCGCGTAAAAAAAGTTCGCGCTATTTTGAATTTTTCGCGTAAAAAAAGTTCGCGCTATTTTGAATTGCTCGCGCAAAAGAGTTTTCAGTATTTTTAGTTTTATAAAGTATTATATTTTTAATAATAATAATGTAATTCCGGGTTATTCAAATAGCTACAGTGACCTGCGCTGTATATTCTACAGCATGTTGGGATGTTCTGGGTTATCCAAGAACTTCCGGAAGTAATGAACTGATTATCTACCTGTTCAACAAGGGTCTGTACCAGTGTATCCACCATCGTAATAATTGCAGGTAGCTTCCGTGACCTACGATGGTTACCTTGTGATCTGTTAGAATGTACTAGGTCATCCAAGAACTCCCGGGAGTTATGGCCTGGATATATACCTGATCAACGGGGATCTGTATGCCCATATTAACCATCGGTATAGCTTTAGATAGCTTCAGTGGACCACGATGGACATTCTGTGGCATGTTGGATTGTTTTGGGTCATCCAGGAACTCCCGGAAGTCATGGCCAGGATATCTATCTGTTCAACGGGTGTTTGTACCGGTGTATCCACCATCAATATAGCTTCAGGTAGCTTCAGTGAGCCACGATGGACTCTCTGCGATCTGTTAGAATGTACGAGGTCATCCAGGAACTCCCGGAAGTCATGGCCTGGATATCTACCTGATCAACGGGGGTCTGTATGGCTATGTTAACCATCGGTATAGCTTCAGGTAGCTTCAGCGGACCACGATGAACACTCTGCGGCATGTTGGATTGTTTTGGGTCATCCAGGAACTCCCGGATGTCATGGCCTGGATATCTACCGGATCAACGGGGGTCTATATGGGTGAATAAACTATCGGTTTAGCTTCAGATAGCTTCAGCGGACCACGATGGACACTCTGCGGCATGTTGGATTGTTTTGGGTCATCCAGGAACTCCCGGAAGTCATGGCCTGGATATCTACGGATCAACGGGGGTCTATATGGGTGAATTAACCATCGGTATAGCTTCAGGTAGCTTCAGTGAGCCACGATGGACTCTCTGCGATCTGTTAGAATGTACGAGGTCATCCAAAAACTCCCGGAATCATGGCCTGGATATCTACCTGTTCAACGGGGTTGTGTATGGCCATATTAACCAGCGGTATAGCTTCAGGTAGCTTCAGTCGACCACGGTGGACACTCTGTGGCTTGTTGGATTGTTTTGGGTCATCCAGGAACTCTCGGAAGTCATGGCCTGGATATCTACCTGATCAACGCATAAATGTCCCATTTGAACTAGCATTCGTATTTGAGGACGAGTTCCTGGATGTCTCTACACAATCTAACATGTCACAAATTGTCCATCGTGGGCCACTTAAGGTACCTGAAGCTATACCGATGGTTAATTCACCCATATAGACCCCCGTTGATCCAGCAGATATCCAGGCCATAACTTCCGGGAGTTCTTGGATGACCCAAAACAATCCAACATGCCACAGGATGTCCATCGTGGTCCACTGAAGCTATCTGAAGCTATACCGATAGTTTATTCACCCATATAGACCCCCGTTGATCCGGTAGATATCCAGGCCATGACATCCGGGAGTTCCTGGATGACCCAAAACAATCCAACATGCCGCAGAGTGTTCATCGTGGTCCGCTGAAGCTACCTGAAGCTATACCGATGGTTAATATAGCCATACAGACCCCCGTTGATCAGGTAGATATCCAGGCCATGACATCCGGGAGTTACTGGATGACCTCGTACATTCTAACAGATCGCAGAGAGTCCATCGTGGTCCGCTGAAGCTACCTGAAGCTATACCGATGGTTAATATAGCCATACAGACCCCCGTTGATCAGGTAGATATCCAGGTCATGACTTCCGGGAGTTCCTGAATGACCTCGTACATTCTAACAGATCGCAGAGAGTCCATTGTGGTCCGCTGAAGCTACCTGAAGCTATACCGATGGTTAATATAGCCATACAGACCCCCGTTGATTAGGTAGATATCCAGGCCATGACTTCCGGGAGTTCCTGAATGACCTCGTACATTCTAACAGATCGCAGAGAGTCCATCGTGGTCCGCTGAAGCTACCTGAAGCTATACCGATGGTTAATATAGCCATATAGACTCCCGTTGATCAGGTAGATATGCAGGTCATGACTTCCGCTAGTTCCTGAATGACCTCGTACATTCTAACAGATCGCAGAGAGTCCATTGTGGTCCACTGAAGCTACCTGAAGCTATATCGATGGTTAATATAGCCATACAGACCCCCGTTGATTAGGTAGATATCCAGGCCATGACTTCCGGGAGTTCCTGAATGACCTCGTACATTCTAACAGATCGCAGAGAGTCCATTGTGGTCCGCTGAAGCTACCTGAAGCTATACCGATGGTTAATATAGCCATACAGACCCCCGTTGATTAGGTAGATATCCAGGCCATGACTTCCGGGAGTTCCTGAATGACCTCGTACATTCTAACAGATCGCAGAGAGTCCATCGTGGTCCACTGAAGCTACCTGAAGCTATACCGATGGTTAATATAGCCATATAGACTCCCGTTGATCAGGTAGATATCCAGGTCATGACTTTCGGGAGTTCCTGAATGACCTCGTACATTCTAACAGATCGCAGAGAGTCCATTGTGGTCCGCTGAAGCTACCTGAAGCTATACCGATGGTTAATTCACCCATATAGACCCCCGTTGATCCGTAGATATCCAGGCCATGACTTCCGGGAGTTCCTGGATGACCCAAAACAATCCAACATGCCGCAGAGTGTCCATCGTGGTCCGCTGAAGCTATCTGAAGCTATACCGATGGTTAATATAGCCATATAGACCCCCGTTGATCAGGTAGATATCCAGGTCATGACTTCCGGGAGTTCCTGAATGACCTCGTACATTCTAACAGATCGCAGAGAGTCCATTGTGGTCCGCTGAAGCTACCTGAAGCTATACCGATGGTTAATATAGCCATACAGACCCCCGTTGATTAGGTAGATATCCAGGCCATGACTTCCGGAAGTTCCTGGATAACCTCGTACATTCTAACAGATCGCAGAGAGTCCATCGTGGCTCACTGAAGCTACCTGAAGCTATATCGATGGTGGATACACCGGTACAAACACCCGTTGAACAGATAGACAGATATTCTATTCGTGACTTCCGGATGTTCTTAGTTGTCCAGAACATCCCAATATGATGTAGAGTATACCGAAGCTACTGATGGTAAAAACCTTGATTGTGGTCCCCGTTGAACAGGAAGATATGACCATAATGGTTAAGACTTCCGACAGTTTAGAATCGGACCGCGTTATTTTGAATTTTTCGCGTAAATTGAGTTTGCGTTATTTTGAATTCTTCGCGTAAATAAAACCGCGTAAAAAAATTTCGCGTAAAAGGAGGTCGCGTAAAAAGAGGTTTGACTGTAATAATTTGTTATTGTAATAACAGACTGATAACTTTTTTAGTGATTCTTCGAACAAATATTTGTTATTATTTTTTTCATATTTCAACAACTAATCCGATCATCCCAACAGTTGAAGGTATTCTTCCATAACAAAAAATGTTATTCCAAAGTTGTGATAACATAAACTATTATTTAACCCTTATGCAGAAATGGCCTTTCAAGAAGATCAAATAAAATTTTCTGTTATTTTTACAATATTTGTTATTGAAATGACATGCATTTAGTTATTACCGTCTGTTCGAGTTGCAAATGTTTAATCAAAATTCAATAAATTCCAAGATAAATTCTCAGACTTCTTTCTTAAATACACTCATAGTTTTATTCCACGGAACTGCTCAATGCTCGTGATTTAAACTCTTTTAACTTTTTAATTTAAAAAAAGGTTAGGTACTGGAATGTTCAAGATACTAGAAAAAATCTTTAATTTTCAGAACAACTATTTTTTTTCTTATGTCTAAAAAAATCATAACTAATCTTAAAAAAAAAACATTACTTGATTCTCCTTTAGGTGGTTGGTGCCTTCCTCGCATATTTTTTGAAGAATGCTAAGGCTCACAGAAATTGTTATTTGTAATAAAACAAAAACAATTAAATCATCCACAAATAAGTAAAAACCATCATCTATTTAAGTTCAAGGATGGTATGTTTTGAAGATTGCAAATCGCAACAAAAAAAAATGTTTGAAGACGATTTTTTTTCTAAATCTGGTTATTAAGACTAATATATTTTTTTAAACAATTTTTTTTCATACACAGAAAAAAATTAAATTTGGTGGGTTGAATATTATCTCTTTCTTTTTTAAGTAATATTACATACAAAATGTGTAAAAATGTGAACCTGGTGAATATTCATCAAAAACTGATGAAAATTCATAATTTTTTGGGGTAAAATTAATCATTTTTTTTTTTTGACACAAAATCTGAAATATTACCATTTTTTCTGTGTAGTGGTCATGTTTGAGTCAGAAACTATTGATTTGAAAAAAGTAAATTATTTTCAAAGAACTATGAAAAAATGTAACAAAGTAAAAGATTTTTTATGCAATTCAATTGAAAATTACTGTAGCAAGAATTGAAAAAATAAACTCATTTAATCAATCAAGCATCATCTACTTAATCACTAAACCATACCCGATTTGGCACAAAATTGGTACTGATACGCAATTTTACCTGGTGAATCGAACGTTGTGTCATCAAAGGTTGTTTTTTTTTCATACAAAAATAATATAAAAACCTTCAAATTTCTCATTCTTCCTTTTTTTTAATGTTAAATCACAGGAAAAAATCCGATCCTCTGGATTTTTTCTGGAGATTGGTCATGAATTGTACAAAAAAAACACTTTTAATTGGATTTAACTTGGAAATGATGCACCCATAAAATAAAATATAAAGTATTTATTGTTATTGCAGATCTTAAACAGTTCGGAGTATTTCTCAAAAAAGTTGTGGCATTTTGACAATTCTGATTGACAAGGAAAAGAGTAAAATTAGGAAAAAACTGTATTTCTTAAGAGTTCAACCATTTTCAATGATTTCATATCAGCACTACCTACCTACCACTTTACCTAAGACATCAAATTATGTTTTGTGTGATTCTAATTTTCATTTTTTTTTTCATATTCAAGAATTTTTAAACGCATTGAAATAAGCTTTGCATATATTTGTTCAATTCAATTATGCAAAATCCCAGAAGTGGGGTACCCTTTGCCATAACGAAAGCTAATCCTCTAATGCATCGAAAAGTGAAATAAATGCACCCCGTTCAAAATTTCCAGAACTGCAACGGAAACGGAACCGTTACGAAAGTAAAGCCAACTCTTATCGCACTCCAAAGTCTCATTCTCCCTGCACCAGAACTGTTTTTCCAACCATCCTGCTCGTTGTTAATGCTAATGATGTACACTTTTCCGCGCCGTTACCAAACAACACTAAGGCACCCTCGCCGTCGGAAACTCATCTTCACCGGGCACAGAATTCTGGCAGAAGATTGAACGCGAAAGCTCACAACACGGGGCTGGAACTGTTGCCAGTTTCGGGAGTTTTCTTTGTTCCTCGTTGCAAGCCACAACATGTGAAGTCTGTTTATTACAACCGAATTATTATTATGAAACCATTCACTTTGCCAGCATGCAGGCAATAAATCCTTTCTTCAGCACGTACCTCGTGTACAAGTCAAAAAGGGGAGCCACTTGGAAAGGAAAACAATTCATCAGGAGTATCCTGGCTGGTTTCTAGAAGGATCTTGAAGCTTTTCATATTTTTCATGGAGTACACCAAAATTCAATCTGTGAAATGAAACAACTTTTCAGCTCAAGAGTTGTTGGAAAAAATATTAGAGATATTTTCCCAAACCTTAAAGTTAGCTTTTTTATCAAGAGGCCAACGACCATTTGAACAAATGAGAAATAACTTCAAACGGCCTTGAAAAGTTACAACTTTTATCAAACTTTTCATTTTGCAATTTCTTCTTAGCCGAGGGTAACTTCTCTGGCATCGAAGGCATCCCCCAAAAAAACGAGAGAGGGCGACACGCATCAGCGACTTTTCTGAACTGGCCGCGCGCCGGGCCGTGATGCCGTTGCGGTCAACGGCCATCAACGACGTGCCGCACTGTGGATAGCTGGCCGGCTAAAGATGAGATAACCCAGCACGTTGACGTTGTGCTCGCTTGACTGCAGCGGTATTTAATTCAAAATATGCTTTGAACATTGAAATAAGGGATTGTGCTTAGTTCGATATGCAAAGTTAGTATTTTTTCTAAATATGTTAAAACAAATGATTTACTCTAATTTTATTGAATGAAATTCTTAAGATTTATTTTTGAAGGATAGTTAAACAAAATTTTATTTTTTTTTTATTTTTGGGTGTTTTTCAAACCTTCTTGATTAAGGGGCATTCAAAACCACCCAAAAAGCAAAAAAAAAATGTTTATTTGACCTATTAAAAAACTCCAGAATTCTAAACTTACACGAAATCGGGATAAGTTGCCCCGGACCCTCTTCAAATTTCGTGAAACTTTGTCCTAAGGGGTAACTTGATGATCAGGGAGATCACGAATCCGAGGTCCGTTTTTTGATATCTCGTGACAGAGAAGCGGTACGACCCCTTCTATTTTTGAACATGCGAATAAAGAGGTGTTTTTCAATAATTTGCAGCCTGAAACGTTGTTGAGATAGAAATTTAGTGCCAAAGGGACATTTATGAAAAATTGTACGCCCGATTGGATGGCGTACTCAAAATTAAAAAAAAAATTGTTCTCATCAAAAAATAAACTAAACAAGTTTTAAAAACTCTGGCACTTTCCGTTACTCGACTGTAAAATTTTTTGTAACTTGTCATTTTAAAGAAAATCTCCTCCATTGATTTTTTTGTGACTATTACAAAAAAATTGATATTTGGTATTATAAACACAAGGGGTTTGATTTTAAACATCAGGAGTTAACGATTTAACGAAAAAAAAAAGATTTGAAAAATTTACTTTTTGCGTTTCTCTATGTTTCGACGTCCGTGTCTGTGATCATGGCCATAAATGGCCATGAAACTAAATGAAAAAATGACCCTTCTGGGTCAATGCTGATTCGAAAATTACATTAAATTTCCCTTAAAATAAGTGCTTTTTTCGATGAAAAATACGTTTTTTCGGAATTCTGAGACCGCCATCAAACCGAGCGTACAATTTTACATAAAAGTCTCTTTGACAGCAAATTTCTATCTCTTTATAACCGTTTCATCTCTATTTTCGCATGCTCAAAAATTGAAGGGGTCGCACCACCCCTCCGTCACGAGATACCGAAAAACGGACCTCGGATTCGTGATCAGGGACAAAAGTTACCTATTAGGACAAAGTTTCACGCAAATCGAAAAGGGGTCGGAGCAACTGCTGTGTGCGTTGGCGGAGAATTACCCAAATTCAATAATACTTTTTTTAAACAGATTTAAGGGAAAATGTATACTTCTTATAAGTAAGAATCATATCAGTATTTTATCGGGAAATCATTTCTTATCATGTCGTGGCCGTCATGCTAACTTGTCATACGTGCATTTTGGGCCAAATTGAGTTAAGAACGCCATTTTGTGCAGCTCACAATGCGTCATCTTTTGACCTTCCCAGATCCCCCACATTCGATTTCAATCCTGAAATATTAAAACCAATTTCAACCAAAAAAGCTCCAAAATTTTTTGTCACTTTTCATATTAAAGAAATTTTAATCTTGTCGTGCTATATTGACACACCATGAAAATTGATGTAAGTGCGACAACGGGCCAAAGGAATTTTAGGTTAGAACGTGTTTGACACACGTACATGCCCAAGAACTGTCAATATTTTTAATTATAGCTCGGGACTCCAGCTACTAAATTCAACAACACTCCGGGGCAATGCACAAGATGGTGCTATATTGTTTTTGTTTATTCAAGGTTAAATATCAAAACCCGTTTTCCTAAAATTTCAAAAATCAATAAGTGACAAGATAGCACGAAAACGTCACTTTTATAAAAAAATATGTCCAAGAGGTTAATCTCATAACAAAGAAGCTAATCTTTTTGATACAGATATTCTCAAGAACAAACAATTTTCTAAAAACTTCAAAAAACTTAATGAATCAGAATAGAACTTTTTCCAATTTATTTCAGTAAATTCAGATAACACTTTTAATGACTATCTACAATCACTTAGCTTAGAATAGTTAAGTAAAGTAAAACTTAGAAAATGTACACATCTTACGGCCGTCATTCACAATCAACTTAGAAAATTTGCTGGGCTGATATACGTTGCTATGCAGTTGTTTGTTTACCTTTGATATGGAAACGTCAACTTACCGTAGATTTTGAAATTTTCCAAACCATACGTCAAGTTTCTAATTTTATTCCTTTTCATTGTAGAAGATCAGATTCATTTCCATTGATTCAAACTCCTAAGCTAAGTGAAATTTTCTAAGTTAAGTGATTGTAGATAGGCCATAAGTTGCATACAAAACCTGTCATTGCAGCTTCAATGAATTTTGTTAAGTTGGGTATCAAGTGAGTTTGCAATAGAGGAGAAAATCATGACGTCAGGAATGAACTCAAATCACTCAAAGTTCATTTTGTGAGTGACTTTAACATTTTGGCCTAGTTTGACAGCTACCTCGTTCCCAGGTTTTCTGTGGGAGAGAAAAGGAGGCGAATACTTTATGAAAATCATACCTGTCAAAATTCCTAGCCTCAAAATTTTGTCGCGAGTTGCTTTTCTCCTCTATTCATGTAGGATTTGGTGAGCAGTAAGCAACCAATTGTTGTTTAGCTATCATATTCGATCAAGATTCATTCAGTGAATATTAAATTAAGACATTTCTTTCTATAGTTTCATGATAGAAGAGTCGCTATGAATTGAGGCCAATAGTTCGAGGTAACTAAAAAGCAATCTTAGTGTTGTTTGAAATTATTTTTTTCTTCAACGATTTGGAAACATTTTTAACAATAATCGTAATGTTTAACTATAGCTTATGACCAGTCTTGTTTCGATTACTAATATACACTAAGCTTAACCCCAGAACGGCTTCTTGTGGGTCTTCTTGATGTACACGGTGAACGGCACTGGCTTCTCGATGTAGACCGGTTCTTTCACGTACACTGGATAAGGCTTCTCAACATGAACTGCGTACGGTGTTGGGACCTCGACGTATTCCTTCTTGTAAACGGGGACCTTGACCTCCACTGGGTACGGGACGGGACGGTCAACCTGGACGGGGTACTTCTTCTCGACATACACGGGATACTTCTTCTCGACGACCACCGGGACCTTGGTTTCGGTGTGCACCGGGTACGGGACGTTCACGTGGACAGGCACGTGCTTCTCGACCTCAACTGGGTACGGGACGGGGATCTTCTTGGTGATGATGTGCTTGACCTCCTTCTTCGGTTCCCAGTCATGAGTGTTCTGGTAGTGATGCTCGTCGTTATGCTCGTGGTGTCCGTGATGCTCGTCCTGGTGGTCGTACAGATCATGCTGGTTCTGATACTGCTGATGATGATCGTACCCGTTGTGGTGCTCGGAGAAATCGTAACTGTTCTGGTGTCCTTCTTCCCAGATTTCGCGCTTGTCCTTTTGGGAATTGTCGACTGCCGCACAGCTAGCGATGGCCACGGCCATAGATAACACAATGAACGCCTAGAATTTGAATCAAGATTAGTATGACTGGGTGGGAACCGGTTCAGTTGAACCTACCTTCATGTTTGCCTTTCCTCGATGCAACTTGAACAACCGATCACAACTGACTGATGATTGAGCTTTGGAAGGGTTGGAGTTTTATATAGAAACAATTTTCTTTTTTTACTGTTGTAAAGATATGAACTTGGAAGTTGCTATTCGTCTTCAACATCTGTTATCACAATAAAAATATTGATAAACATAACTTTTCCAATTTATTAACCTTGAACTCCATCAGACTGTGAAATATTGAACCTCTTCACGACAAGAGATGACGATGAAGAGCTGCAGCTGTATAATTGATTATCTTTGCAACGGTAGCAACCCACCAGTAGCTGATGCAGAAGGTAGTGATGAAAAGTTCAATGAGAAAAGCCAAGAGAGAACCAGAAAACTGTTTCGATATAAAACGCCAAACTTTTCAAAGCTCAATCATCAGTCAGTTGTGATCGGTTGTTCAAGTCGCGTCGAGGAAAGGCTAACATGAAGGTAGGTTCAACTAAATCGGATTCCACCTAGTTATACTAATCTTGATTCAAATTCTAGGCGTTCATTGTGTTATCTATGGCCGTGGCCATCGCTAGCTGTGCGGCAGTCGACAATTCTCAAAAGGACAAGCGCGAAATCTGGGAAGAAGGACACCAGAACAGTTACGATTTCTCCGAGCACCACAACGGGTACGATCATCATCAGCAGTATCAGAACCAGCATGATCTGTACGACCACCAGGACGAGCATCACGGACACCACGAGCATAACGACCAGCATCACTACCAGAACACTCACGACTGGGAACCGAAGAAGGAGGTCAAGCACATCATCACCAAGAAGATCCCCGTCCCGTACCCAGTTGAGGTCGAGAAGCACGTGCCTGTCCACGTGAACGTCCCGTACCCGGTGCACACCGAAACCAAGGTCCCGGTGGTCGTCGAGAAGAAGTATCCCGTGTATGTCGAGAAGAAGTACCCCGTCCAGGTTGACCGTCCCGTCCCGTACCCAGTGGAGGTCAAGGTCCCCGTTTACAAGAAGGAATACGTCGAGGTCCCAAAACCGTACGCAGTTCATGTTGAGAAGCCTTATCCGGTGTACGTGAAAGAACCGGTCTACATCGAAAAGCCAGTGCCGTTCACCGTGTACATCAAGAAGACCCACAAGAAGCCGTTCTGGGGTTAAGCTTAGTGTATATTAGTAATCGAAACAAGACTGGTCATAAGCTATAGTTATACATTACGATTATTGTTAAAAATGTTTCCAAATCGTTGAAAAAAAAACTAATTCCAAACGACACAATTAGATTGCTTTTCTGTCACCTCGAACTTTTGGCCATAAATCGGAGCGACGCTGTCAGCCCGAAACTATAGAGACAGAGAGAGAGCCACCCACTCCACCCGCCAACCGGTCCGAAATTACCATGTTAACCTGTAAAAGCAGTTGTCAGTTCCGAAAAACCACTGCTCTGGGTTGGTGGCTTTGGCTTGTGATTACGTTTCTCCAGCTCACTTTGGGCTGCTTGTGTTAGGGTGACCGTACGTTATTGAGTAATTATTTTTCACTTCAAAATGATCGGAAAAACATTTGATTTCTGTCAAGGATTTGATTCAGATTGGAATGCTGGGCCTTCTTAAAAGATTATGGGGCATCCTAACGCTAGGGTTGCATTTTAAAACTGTTTCTAGGGTAGTTTTCTCTCGCGTTGGTGCTGCTTTTATACATCAGTATGCAATCCACCATGCACCCGAAAACTATCGTCGGGTTAGGTTCAGGGTGAGACACTAACAGGATGAGGCCATAGGTCCAGTGAGGTCATTTGTGCACTCGAAATAGGTTATTTGTGCTAAAGTGTGCTGAAGACAGCCAATGCAATGATAGAGAATAATGAATTATGGCATTGTTGTTGCATGAAACGAAGCTTTGGAGTTTTTTTATGATTCGCTTGCCATGAGTTCCTTTGAAAAGAAAAAAGGGAGTAATATACACAGTAAACAATAATTATCACTCAACTATTTTTTATTTCGTAAATCTTAAGAATTCACTCAATGGACTCTTCCAGTTGGCAATGATTGTAAAATAATTGTGTTTTTGTTTGCTAGTTAGTAAAGGATGAGGATTAGATATTCTAATCTCCAATTTATATTATCCAGTTAATTCTTGTTGTAAATATATTTATGTATTGTTAATCCCTATTTTGATTGTAAGCATTAAATATTCTGGCTAATTATTTGTAATACTCATTCAGATCAAACAATTCGCAACAAATCCAATGGTTATCCCCGGAAGATCGGTCCCCACAAAATTGCTCCCATAATAATTTTCTCCCTAGCTGGCAGCTCCAGGAATCCCTCCCCCTAAGTTTGCTCCCCAGTGGTTCAGTCGATATTTTGTCGGAAGGTGTTAAAATACACACCGGGTACACTATTATTATCGCGCCGCGCCGCCATGGCTGTGCAATGTTTGCCCTGTTTTCCCATTAGCATAAATTATTGTAACATTAATCTGAACGTGTTATAACAAATTGCTAATTCCAGTCATTATTACCCCGGAATAATTCATGCTCACCAGGACTAGACCCTCTAGCCAGTCTGGAAGAGGAGGAGGTGGACGCTCCATTGTGTAACGTAGCTCTGTAATACTCGAAATAAATGAGGAGGCACTTCTTCACGCCCGCCAAATTCGGCGGAATGAAAGCAACACCCGGTCGATGCTCGAAACGTACCATGGTCCCAGACTGGTTGCTTCATCGTGGTTGGGCAGGCTATGAATTCGATATCCACTTCTAATCAAAGGACTTTTGTCGTGCTTCACCTGGTCCGGTTCGGTGTTTGGGCATCGTAATGAAGAAATCCACGTAGAACTGCATATTTAACTGGATGATTGTAAAAATCCAGGGCAAGGGACGAAAAGGATTGATTATAAAAAATAAAATACCAAAATTCAATTTTGCTAGCCTAATACGACATCCACTTTATGGTTTTGAGGTATCACAACACGCTAATCTAACACTAAAGATGTTTCAATCACAATGCAAAAAATAGCCCCTTCTGTATCAAACGCTCTTAAGAAGGCTGGCAAATGTTCAAAAAACACTGACCAACAAAAAATTACTGCGCAGGTTCAACTCGAGGGGAAGCATGAACTTTGGGGTCGTCAGAAACACGTGCACTTTGAATTTTTCAAAAATGTCTAGACTGGACTGAATGGGTTTTCTCCAAATTAATTAACTCTGATAGTTCTACAGAAAATAATAAATTGAAAAACAAATAAAAAATTCTTTTCAAAATACTAACCACGATATTCCTGTTAAAACGCATTTTTGCTTTATTTATTTTCATTTACGGAGTTTCCAATATTGTGCCAGAATGGTAATCCAACATCACTCGAATTTTTGATTTGATTTGATTTGATGTGATAACCAACAGGGCCACAAAGATGACCTATGTAGCGGTTGCCTAGAATTACAGTGACTCAGACTTAAAGGGAGCATCTTCAAATTCCTGCCGTACACGGAGAAAAAAGAGTTCCCAAAATCGTGAACAAGCGTTCATGAAAATGGGAACCACGAACAAAGTGTTCAAATTTCATGGTACGTTTTTCAAAATCGTACCATGGGATTTGAACACTTTGTTCGAGGTTCCCATTTTCATGAACGCTTGTTCACGATTTTGGGAACTCTTTTTTCTCCGTGTATGAAGGGCCAAAAGGGGGTGGTTGGACGCGAACAAGCAAAATCACTCACGGTGTCCTCAGGAAAAGTGAATCTCCTTCCGACAGTAACCTCCAATAACTCCGAAAAAAAGTCTGACAAAGCTGAAAAACAGGGCTTGCACCCTGTTGGGAGCCTAAAAGGGCGCGGCAGACAGCTGGAGACTGACAGGGGTCAATAGATGTAGTAATTAGACAATCCTTAAGAATTGTACAATTAATACGCTATTTTCCCCTTGTGACGTAGTTCTGGTCTTCCACTATCTACATCCAATCTCCGCCATTACAGCATACCGTCCACTGCCCTGATGCTCCCTCACCGATCCCTGGCTTTCATTCTAACTACTTATAAAAAGGAAAGCCATAGATGAGAAAAAGTCAATGCGGATGGAGAGCAAATACTGATATTACTTCAGCAGGAAAACGTTAGCAGGGAAAATTATAGTTCTCGTATTGGCCACCAGATGGCGTCATTGAAATCCAATTTCCCTGCTCACTTCACATCGTCAGCAGGGAACAAATTGTGAAGACAGCAGGGAAAGTGAAATTTCCCTGCTAACGCAAATAGGATTTTTTTAAACTATAATTTTTATCGTAAATGCAATCTTTTCAACAATATATTTGCTTTGATGTATTTAAATTAGTTTTTTTACGTATTTCAATGCCTTCGGATCTGAACAAGTATTTTCCTTGCTAACGTATCAGTTACTGAGCCAGAAAAAAAATCATAGTCATGGATCACAAAAATCGGCGTTTTCAAACCAAAATAATAATTTAAGTTTAAATTTACATTCAAACTTTTATACAAAGGTACTCAAATATGTTGGTGTAAAATATTTTCAAATCATTCCTGTTCTTCAAGTGTTCAGCAGTGAATTCTATCATTGGGGCGTGGCTTATTATTGTGATGAGCAGCGTTGCCACAAGTACAGATATTTTTGGCACAGACCAAACACTCAAACGAATTATTTTTACAGTTAAAATACACTTGAGTAGTTTTTGTAAACTGCACTAAAAAGATAAACATTTTTTGCATCTTTTTACTTGTTTAGTTTTTGATAAAAATGTTTTTCTTTAAAGTTATACTTGATTGAGTGTTTGGTATGTGCCAAAAATATCTGTACGTGTGGCAAGCCTGGTGATGAGCATTTTCCTTGCTAACTTCACAGTTACCAAGCTTTTTGTTTTGACAAAGAACTTTGTCCTAAGGGCACTGTCTACGGGTGTCAATCCAAAATTTCGCGAAGCGAAAGTGTAACGATTTGTGTAATCGTTTAAACGCTTATATCTTCCACCCAATTCAAGCAATCTGCATGCTTTATCCACCAAACGAAAGGGGAAGTCTTAAATTGCAAGTAGACTACCTCACAAAGTTGAGAAAACTTTGTTAAAGTACTCAAAAGTTAAGATGAAAAATAAAAATTCAGACCGGGAAAATCCCGGTCGCTGATTGGTTGAGCGCAACCTTTCCCGAACACATTAATCAAATTCAAGTATCTAGCACTTAGCAAATTTTGCTCTCTGCCACTGCTTCGAAAGCGTCGAGCCGTCACAGCCAAGCGAGGTTATAAAAGAGCGCCGTGCCGCCGGTTGAAGCTCAAACGAGTCCGAAGCTTTGCACGAGGAGGATCGAGAAGCAGCAGCAGCACAGCAGAGCCGCCGAGAGGAAGGAGAGAATTGAAAAATTGGAAAGAGAGGCAGAGCAGGCGCGGGAGGGAAAATTGCCGGCAACTTGGAGTGTCATCATCGCATGGTTTTATCATCGTCATAGGACGTTAAAATGGCCCTTTTCAGGGCCAATTCACACGAAAGAGTATTCTTTAAAAATCTGGTTGGGTGCGGTAGTGAGTGTTTGTGTGTGCGGAAGGGAAATCGAGTGGCAAGTTTGGGGCTTGAAAGAGCACCAAATTATCAACGCATACACACAAACGCGGGCTGGGGAGCTTCATTTGTGTGCGCCTGGTTTCTGCCGTGCAACTACCCTTCACGAGTTTGCTCATCCGATCGATCTTGGGGAAAATCGATTTTCGATATTAGTGTGGTTCCGCGAACACAATTTTAGTGTGGTTTACTACACACACACACACACACACACACACACACGAGCAAATCCACAGTCGATGGCGCTTTCTTGCTACAAATACACTTGCAACGCACTGTTTGGTGCTCTAGGTGGTGTGTAGTATGTGTAAAGAGAATGAATAAAAAGATCGGAACCCAATTTTTTGCGAAGCGAAATCGTTACGTGGCGATTTCCCCTCTTCGCAGACTTCCCCTCCTTTTCCTTCACGCTGATTGGTTGAACAAACCTTTCCCGATCATCCTCTCCGAGAGACGTGAGATTGATGTATCTAAAATCATCTCCACTCAAGCTCATAATTTTCTGACAGCCGAGGAGTCAACATCGAGTGGCAGTTGCAGAATCAGAAGGGACCAGTGATCCCCGTGTACCGCGTTCAACCGCGTTCTCTGTTTTCTGTACTCGATCAAACACCAGCACCGCGTGTGCACGCGTACAAGCAAACCTAAACTCTACCGTGTACAGTCTGTACACGCACACAAACCTCGAGTTTAAAACCGAACCTTGCACCCCGGGTACAAACCCCGTGCAAGCCGACGACGCAGAAAAGAGACAAAAATAGTTCCCTCACGCTCCCTCTGCTGTAAAGTGGTGATTCATTCTCCGCTGCAGTCACACTACAGTGTTTGCCACAGAGAGAGTGAGAAGCAGTCATTTTTTCGTCTCTTTACATGCTCTTCGCTCGCACGGTGTTGTACCCGAGGTGTGCACCCCGTGTTTACACCGCGTGTAAACTTGAGTGCGCCGTGCGGGGAGAACTCAAACATGGCAGCCTGGTGTGTTCCTCAATCATCTGCACTGAAAACTTGTACGGCGTGTACGGCGTGCGCGCGTTTCGGGAAGACTGGAAGGGACAGCAGAAATTTCCCCCGGTCAACGACGTGGAGAGGTCGCCGAAATGGCTCGGGCCATCGCAGGAACGGGACGGATTGTCGCTGCAGGCCATCAAGGAAGAACGTTAGGGACCGATGTGGTCAAGCTGCTGATCCCGGAAGGCTCCGGTTAACGGCATCAAGAAGGGGTCTCCGTGTTGATCGAGAACCAGTTCCCTTTGGGTCAAGTTGGTTGTGGTTGCGATAAAGTTTATGGTTTTTGATACTGGACATGAAATTTAACATTTCGGCAGTCGTGACCGCAATCCGGAGTTGCCGGAGGCCCCGCGGATGTTCCGAAGGGGGACATTTGCCGAACCAAAAGAGTTGGGGCAATATGGGTATCAAACATTATGGTTTTTGATACTGGACATGAAATTTGAAATTTCGGAAGTATTGGCCACAATCCGGAGCGGCCGGAGGCCCCGCGGATGTTCCGATGAGGGGACATTTGCCGAACCATAAGAGTTAGGGCAATATGGGTATCAAACTTTATGGTTTTTGATACTGGACATAAATTTTGACATTTCAGCAGTAGTGACCACAATCCGGAGGCCCCGGGGATGTTCCGGTGGGGGGACATTTCCCGAACCATAAGAGTTGAGGCAATATGGGTATCAAACTTCATGGTTTTTGATACTGGACATGAAATTTGAAATTTCGGAAGTATTGGCTACAATCCGGAGTGGCCGGAGGCCCCACGGATGTTCCGATGAGGGGACATTTGCCGAACCATAAGAGTTAGGGCAATATGGGTATCAAACTTTATGGTTTTTGATACTGCACATGCATCTGACCATTATCTGAAGTTACGCAGTTAAAATAAATCGCTTATTTTACGCAGGAAGTAATAAATCGATTACTGCGATTGCCTTTTATTGTGCCGCGGCGAAATTCTGTTTCTGGAAATATAGAATAACTATTTCGAATTCAATTAGAGCCCTTGAAAGGGCAGTTTTAATGTTTGCTGTTGAAATTTACTTTGCTGCCGCCAATTGCTTGCAACAGCCTTGCAAAAACATTTCCGCATCTTGATAGCTTTCGAGTGGTGAGGGAAAGTCGATTGATTTCACCTTGATTTCTATTGCAGCTCCATTTGCAATTTCCGTCCCCTTAGTTCGATAGGACGTCGATATTATGTCTTAAAACTATTCACAAAAGAGTTGTCTTATGTAATTATAAGGGAATCATGGGGAAATTTGGACCGGATATTTTTATCGAAAATTTCAACAATCATCTTGCAAAGTTCTTTGTCATACTGGTCATGTGTAACATAACCACCTGCACCTTTTTTTAGTTTGTAGTTTGTATTTAATTTTACACTAGCTTCTTCTGACAAGTTTATTTCGGGCTCAGTAACTGTTACGTTATTTAGCATGAAAAATATACATCCGATAATAAAGCTTCTCCTCCATTAGCTAAATCAGGCCTGACCAACCCTTTTTGCTAAATTTTTACATTTTTGATATTAACATTGCTGATATGCAAAGAAAAATAAATAGCGATTTTCTAAAAGTACAGAGCTGGTCAGAAAAGAACTTGTTAGCAATAAATCCCGCAAAAACTAAAGCCTTATTGATAAGTCGACTCAAAACACCCCCAAATCCTCCTTTTCCTCAAAAACGAACTGCTCGAATTTGTCGATCATGCTTGTAATCTTGGCGTCATCTTCAGAAATAACCTAGATTGGGACAAGCAAATTAACTCTCAAATTGGAAAAATTTATGGCTCTCTGAAACAATTGAATTTAACTACAAGATGTCTTAATTCACATACTAAACTTAAACTGTTTAAATCTCTGTTATACCCACACTTCATTTTTGGTGATTTTATATGGGTAATTCTCCGCCAACTCACACAGCAGTTGCCCCGACCCCTCTTCGATTTGCGTGAAACTTTGTCCTAAGGGGTAACTTTTGTCCCTGATCACGAATCCGAGGTCCGTTTTTTGATATCTCGTGACGGAGGGGCGGTACGACCCCTTCCATTTTTGCACATGCGAAAAAAGAGGTGTTTTTCAATAATTTGCAGCCTGAAACGGTGATGAGATAGAAATTTGGTGTCAAAGGACTTTTATGTAAAATTAGACGCCCGATTTGATGGCGTAATCAAATTCGAAAAACGTATTTTCATCGAAAAACACTAAAAAGTTTTAAAATTCTCCCATTTTCCGTTACTCGACTGTAAAATTTTGGAACATGTCATTTTATGGGAAATTTAATGTACTTTTCGAATCTACATTGTCCCAGAAGGGTCATTTTTCATTTAGAACAAAATTTTTCATTTTAAAATTTCGTGTTTTTCTAACTTTGCAGGGTTATTTTTAGAGTGTAACAATGTTCTACAAAGTTGTAGAGCAGACAATTACAAAAATTTTGATATATATACATAAGGGTTTGCTTATAAACATCACAAGTTATCACGATTTTACGAAAAAAAGTTTTAAAAAAGTTGGTCGTCATCGATCATGGCCGTTCATGGTCACCCGCGACAGACACGGACGACGAAACAAAGAGAAACGCAAAAAGTAACTTTTTCAAAACTTTTTTTCGTAAAATCGCGATAACTTGTGATGTTTATAAGCAAACCCCTTATGTCTATATATCAAAATTTTTGTAATTGTCTGCTCTACAACTTTGTAGAACATTGTTACACTCTAAAAAATAACCCTGCAAAGTTAGAAAAACACGAAATTTTAAAATGAAAAATTTTGTTCTAAATGAAAAAATGACCCTTCTGGGACAATGTAGATTCGAAAAGTACATTAAATTTCCCATAAAATGACATGTTCCAAAATTTTTACAGTCGAGTAACGGAAAATGGGAGAATTTTTAAAACTTTTTATTGTTTTTTCGATGAAAAATACGTTTTTTCGGAATTCTGAGTACGTCATCAAATCGGGCGTCTAATTTTACATAAAAGTCCCTTTGATGCCAAATTTCTATCTCATCACCGTTTCAGGCTGCAAATTATTGAAAAACACCTCTTTTTTCGCATGTTCAAAAATGGAAGGGGTCGTACCGCCCCTCCGTCACGAGATATCAAAAAACGGACCTCGGATTCGTGATCAGGGACAAAAGTTACCCCTTAGGACAAAGTTTCACGCAAATCGAAGAGGGGTCGGGGCAACTTTTCCCGATTTCGTGTGAGTTGGTAGAGAATTACCCATATATCCTAACGCAACTGTTGAGTCCCTAAATAAACTCAAAGTGGCTCTAAATTCCTGTGTCAGATATGTTTACAACTTATCTCGATATCACCGAGTATCACATTTACAGAAAAACTTAATTGGCTGCAGTTTCTCTGACTTTTACAAGTACAGATCAAGTCTCACACTCTTTAGAGTAATGCACACAGGTGAACCTAATTATCTTAGTTCCAATTTAATTCCTCTGAGATCATCCAGATCTAAACAATTCCTAATACATCAAAATTATTCTACATATTAAAGTCAATCATTATTCGTTAGAGGCATTTTAACCTGGAATCTTTTACCTTTAAATATCAAAACAAGTATGTCTATGCCTTATTTCAAGCGCAAACTCCTGGCCGAACTCAACAACCCGAATCAGTGGTACATTTGAGAAAATGTGTAGTAAATTTGAGAAAATTAGCATTAATTTATTTAAGTTAAGTAAAATTTAATTAATCCATTACTAAGTGAATTCCCGCCACAATGTAATGAATTAAAAGGCACGTGCCTTATATTACATGAATAAATAAACAAATAATAATAATAATAATTAACAATTGCCAACATTTTCATGATTTGTTTGATGGAATCAATTCTCATGTGACCAGCGAACATAACTTTGATAAAAGTTTGAAAAAATATACATACTAGTCATTTTTATCTTCATTTTTAAGTCGAATATCAATCCAGCTCGCGGGCCAGTTAACAAAAACTGAGATTAAATTGCATTGAAATAAACAAAAAATACTGATTTGATCAAATCAGCAGGAAATTGTTCAAATAATTACCGCTAACGTAAGCAGCGAAAATAAAAAAAAAATCGTTTCGTAAATAGTAGGCAAATTCTTAGAGATTTGGAGTTCCTTCAATAATTTCTTTACTATTAATCGCTTGACATTAGAATGTTTTTTCGAGCAATTTTACAAAAACTATGGAACATTGAGGCCAAAACTCTTAGCGACATCCATTTGAATTATCTGAAAATTAATTATTTTTTTCTAAAGGTCAATTCGTGTCTCATAATTGATTCTTTTAACTGAAGTCACGGACGAAATCACCCTGCTTACGCGTTCCAGAATTGATTGATTTTTTTTTTTTCAAACTGAAGTCCCAAACAAATCAGAAATGTTTTCCCTGCTAACGTAACAGTTTACTGGGCCAAGTGTTACTTCAGCAGGGAAAGCGTAGGCCACGCCCCCACAACGTTGTTAGCAGTGAAAAAAAGTTAAGTCAGCAGGGAAAAAATCTGCCTATTTTATTTATTACGCTTTCAAAACATATTGGGGCATGATATATTTTTGTGGCTTTCATGTTTTTTTCAATTAAATATATTGCTTACAAAATAATATTTTCTTGAAATTACAAAAACAGAAAAAAGTTTTTCCTTCAAGAGTATCAAGGCGATATTTACAATGCGGATTCAGTGGCAATGTTATTACTTAACTAATGAAAAAATGATTCATGTTAATGTTAAACTACTACCGTAACCTGGGGTGAATCGGGACTACAGCCTGAATAGGGACAGCAGTTTTTAGAGCACTCGAAGCTTTTAAATTTGGAAATGGATGTACACATTTTGTTGGCCTGACTCTGTTATAACCGAATCCAACCAGAAAAATCAAAATATTGTGCTCCAACATTAAAACTGCTGTCCCAATTCGCCCCATGTGTCCCGATTGACCCCAGTTTACGGTATTGGTCGATTTCCCTAAGGTTTCCATATAAGTTCGGGAAAAAATATCAAATGCAATTGAACTCTCAAACTACCGCATATGAGGTGAAAGCTTTGCCATCATACATGGCCCTGTAAAAAAACATAAATCTGCGGTCTTCACAACTATTTGCCCTGCTGACGACGTTGTGGGTCGTTTGCGGGACGTGGCCTACGTTTTCCCTGCTGAAGTAACACTTAACTCAGTAAACTGTTACGTAAGCAGGGAAAACATTTTTGATTTGTCTGGGACTTCACTTAAAAATAGATTCTGGGACATCTGTCTGAAAAAATGAAAAAAAAAAAAATTCGAAAAAAAGCTAAATTTAATTGTTTTAAAATAAAATTCTAATACCAAGCGGTTAATGGTAAAGAAATATTTGCAAGGAAATCCAAATCCAACCAGAAAAGTTGTGATATTGTTATTTCAAACAAAATATTTATTTGAGTTTACATTACAATCGTACTTTTATGAAAAGGTAGTAAAATGTGCTAGTGTTAAATTAAATAAATACCTACTCATTTATTTTTAAAATAGTTCTACATGACCTTAACCTGTATAAAAAAAAAAAAAAAAAAAAAAACAAAAAGCTTGGTAACTGTGAAGTTAGCAAGGAAAATGCTCATCACAATAATAAGCCACGCCCCAATGATAGAATTCACTGCTGAACACTTGAAGAACAGGAATGATTTGAAAATATTTTACACCAACATATTTGAGTACCTTTGTATAAAAGTTTGAATGTAAATTTAAACTTAAATCATTATTTTGGTTTGAAAACGCCGACACGGGTCCCCCAGAGACCGTTATTATAAAAAAAAATTCCATCCAAACCAATGATTGGACATGGTTCCTGGGACCATTTTACACCTCTGGACCAAGTTTCAAAATATTTGCCGGCAGGAATTTCGAATACGGTCAGTTTTAGTGTTTCGAGTAGAAATTAAGGGGAAATCACATGTAAAATGCGTAGAAAAAGATCAAAGTTTCAATGTTTTAACAACAAAACATTACTGGTCATGGTTTTAAATTGTATTAACATGTAGCAGAATGATATAAAAACGATTTACAGCTCTGACTTAGCCGGATTAAGCCGATGTTAAGTGACTTAAGTATATTATTTACAAGTTTATGCCTTAATATCTAAAGAAAACTCCTACATCAAGTGATTTAAAGTCAAGGAAAACTAGGTTGCACAAAAATAACTTAAAATGGGGTGACTTTGAGCCAAGGGGTGACATTGTACCAACAAACGCATAAAGATTGCTTTGATAAGCTTGAATTTTATGTTAATTTCATTATTTGTAGACGAATTAATTTGGTCTATTTATGTTCCCACAAAGGAATTTGATGTTTTTGCTACGCTAATCTGCTTGTTCTATTCTCGCTGCCGGAACCTGTTGTAGGAATCCTTGGTTACCAAAGGTTACCACTTTGTTTGTTAGTTCTTCAAGTTCTCGGATTTGAACGTTCGTCACCTCGTGCGAAGAATTTGTCTACAAAAATGGATTTCCACGAGAGGAATAGAACTTTGGTTTGCGTTTTGTGTCTCACTTGGGCGGCTTCTCTGCGGCCGATTTCCTCAAACGTTGGAATCGTCATTGGAGCAAATTTTTTGATGGACTTTGAACAAAGAAGAAATTTCTACCCAACGGTTATCTGTGGAAAATGCCGGCATGCTTGTGGAAAAAATTCCAAAGGAGAAGAAACATTCAAGGTTCACAGTTATAAGTATGATTCTACAACAATAACAAGATCTTCGGGTGTTTGCAAGTGTGAAATTTGCACTGCTGCAAAAATTCGCGATGGAACAAATTTGCCAGGATTTAAACCGATTAGAGTCAAAAGGGGGAGACCACGCAGCAATGAGGAAATTTCTGATAGCAAGACGATGCGATTATGTGAAACTTGTCTCAGCGATTTTGGCCCAGGCAAAAGGCATGTTTGCAATCAATCCACTAGGACAGCAAACTTAACTAAAATTATGAAAAGTGGCGAGTCCTCTTCTTCTTCCACGGATGCAGCAGTGCGTGATTATCTCAATTCTTCACATGAGTCATCGGGTAATAAATTCTCTTAATATACTTATATTGTACTGAATAAGTTTTTCCCAAGATGGAACAATAACTTTGCGTAACATGAAAGGAAAAGCGTCGGTTTTCAAGAAAATGTCTACAAGATCAGAAACATCAAAAATCTGCATGCTAATGATATATTTCAAGTCAAAGCGGAGAACAACTTGAGCATGAAAAAAACAATGGGTATTATTTAATTTTATTTAAACAACAAATTTAGAAAAAGGGTTTATTTAATATAGGAATTATCAAAAGTCTTCGCACGACGGGTGTTTTGGTTGAACCAGGAATTCGCACAAAATTGGTGGAACTGAATCGACAGTTGAAAGACTTGTTCAAGATTGAGCATCTGTCCAACTTAGATAGTATGATTTAAAAACAAGTGAATTCGCTTGATATAATCATTAAAAATCATTACAGACAGCGAAAATTTGGGCAAAGCAAAAGAAGAAGTTGCAGTGTACTGTACTGATGTTCAAGAGCTCATAAATCGAATAAAGCAGTCAAGATCGTACACAAATGATGATGGCATTGTGGTGAAATTGGGAATTGATGGAGGAGGTGGATTTTTCAAAATAACTCTATCTGTACTGTCAAAAAATCTGGAGCAGCTGACTGGAAATGCATTCAAGGTCGGCGGTGTGAAACGACTTTTATCATTGCTCTTGTGCAAAATCTCGCGGAAAAGTATGAAAACGTCGCTCCAATATGGACAAAACTGCTGAAGCTGCAAAACATCGAAGCCATAATAGCAGGTGACCTCAAGATAATCAATATTATTACTGGAATAATGGCACACTCCTCGAGACAGCCATGTCCATACTGTGAGGCACAAAAGTCAGCCCTTGGAACATGCAAGGGAACAAGTAGAACCAAAGGCAACATCAAGACCAACTATTTGAACAAAAAGATGGGTGGCAGGAACACTGCTTGCTGCATATACGAACCATTGATCTACGGAAACGATGACGACGAAATCCTTTTCCTTTGCCCTCCTCCGCCACTGCATCTTACACTCGGAATTGTAAATACGATCTTCAAGGGAGTAGAGAAGAATTCTCCCGATTGGGCAGATTTATGGGTGAGCCAAGCCAACGTACGACATCAGCAGAAAACATATGGTTTTACAGGCCGGGCTTGTCACGCGCTATTGAAGGCGGCTGATTGCTTGGAACTTAATTCTGATTTACTTGGTTACGCTAAGGTAAGCTATTTGAGAAAGAAGGTGAGAGATTTTAACAATTATTTATTTATTTATCAGGCTCTGAAGAAGTTCAACGACGTATATAATAAGTGTTTCTCATTTAAACTAGATGCTAGTTTTGAAGAAAGTATCCACGAATTTGTGTCTAGCTGGGAAGACCTTCAGCTACCTAATACTTCAAAATATCATATTACTAAGCATCACGTACCTGATTTTTGTAAGGCAACGGGACGAGGACTTGGGCTACATAATGAGCAAGCCTCTGAGTCCGTACATTCGGACTTTGACGTCGTTTGGCAACGGTACAAAGCGCCTAAAACCGCCGAAGTGTACAATGATCGGTTGCTCAACGCTGTAATTGATTACAATAGCAACCACTTGTTTTAGTCCTACGCACACTTCACACTTAACATTTCACAAAACCTCAATTTACACTTCTTGATTATGATTTGAACATTTGATACACTTATACATTATAAGCCTCTCTTCAGCACAGGCGTAAGGCGTCACCTTTTGTTAATTAACTTTCAAACTTTTCACTTGCGTTCCTAAGATATTGTTATGCTGTTACTATACTTAAGCTAATCAAGCAGGCTTAGGTGAGTTAAGTCACATCTAAAAAACGTTGTTTGTTGATTGTAGATGAAATATATGCATGTTTGTAACGAAAAAAAAAAAAAAAGCGTTTGTTGGTACAATGTAACCCCTTGGCTCAAAGTCACCCCATTTTAAGTTATTTTTGTGCAACCTAGTTTTCCTTGACTTTAAATCACTTGATGTAGGAGTTTTCTTTAGAAATTAAGGCATAAACTTGTAAATAATATACTTAAGTCACTTAACATCGGCTTAATCCGGCTAAGTCAGAGCTGTAAATCGTTTTTATATCATTCTGCTACATGTTAATACAATTTAAAACCATGACCAGTAATGTTTTGTTGTTAAAACATTGAAACTTTGATCTTTTTCTACGCATTTTACATGTGATTTCCCCTTAATTTCTACTCGAAACACTAAAACTGACCGTATTCGAAATTCCTGCCGGCAAATATTTTGAAACTTGGTCCAGAGGTGTAAAATGGTCCCAGGAACCATGTCCAATCATTGGTTTGGATGGAAATATTTTTTTTTATAATAACGGTCTCTGGGGGACCCGTGGCCGATTTTTGTGATCCATGACTATGATTTTTTTTCTGGCTCAGTAACTGATACGTTAGCAAGGAAAATATTTGTTCAGATTCGAAGGCATTGAAATACGTAAAAAAACTAATTTAAATACATCAAAGCAAATATATTGTTGAAAAGATTGCATTTACGATAAAAATTATAGTTTAAAAAAATCCTATTTGCGTTAGCAGGGAAATTTCACTTTCCCTGCTGTCTTCACATTTTTTTCCCTGCTGACGATGTGAAGTGAGCAGGGAAATTGGATTTCAATGACGCCATCTGGTGACCAATACGAGAACTATAATTTTCCCTGCTAACGTTTCCCTGCTCAAGTAACATTAGTGAGCAAATCTAGCTCAGTATCCCCTCACAAAGACTGGTAGTAAGTGATAAAAAGAGTGAAAAATATGAAGAAAGATAAGAAGAAAAATGAAAAGATAGTATGTCAATGCGGATGGATCGATGATTCCCTCACAAGGACATCAAAGGAACAGATGAAGTTAGAAACAGTAGAAAGAGCGATAGAAGAACATAAAATCAGGAATAAGAACGGATGGAGAGCAAAGTGGACTTTCTCATCACAAAGACATCAGTACAGATATGGATTTAAAATGGGTTGATCTCACCAAATTCCTTGATGGTGGCTTGCGTTTCTTCTAGAACCAGTCCCTCCGCATGACCCGAAATCATCATTATGATTTGCGCAACAAAGTGCTCCCTCGGCTAAATTCCGGCAATGACCACTTCCTTCGCAATCGAAAAATTCAGCGCTCCTTCACAGGATCCATCTCCATGATCAAGCAATGAAAGCTTGAGGTAATTGTCCATCTCTAATTCTGGTCCATCCATTGGGTTTCGTCCCTCGTAACTTCAGTCTTCCGGTTATACTCCAAAAATTACCAAATTTCATTTTCAACACAACCAAGCCAACGCAATTTCATATCTATGTCCAGGTTCTTTTAAAACAGGTCCATTTCAGATACATCACCAAACATTTTAGAAAACTTTTTTTAAATTACGAAAATCGATTTAAAAAAATATGACGGACCAAAGATTTTTCGCGACCGCATGCACCGATTACTATCATCCAGCATCACTCGAATTTTGAGCAAATAATATAGTAATTCCCCAGTGATTTGTGTGATTACGAGTAACTCAGAAATTCCGCCGTAGTTCATTTTTTTTTGCATAATTCTGGTAAATACTGAAAACTCTTTATGAGGGAAGTCAGGCAACACATTATGACAAAAACAAAACGCAAAACGAAAAAAAAATCTAATAAAATTGCAATATTCATCAGGTAATGGTGACAGATTTTGTGTCAACCAGGGATGTTAAAATATCAAAATATCAGCTCTCAGCTACTACAATTATCCCAGCTGAATATTTATGCCTCAAATACAAAGCCGCCACAAAACCAATTTCACAAAATTTTGGTTATTCGTCCAAATTAATCCTTGATTCACCAAAAGTGGGCCTATGACCAGTAAACAACACACCACAATATTCCTCAGTCGCAGTGGTATCAAGGCTCAACAAAAAAAAATGACCAGTAAACAGTTTCTTGCATGTGACTTAAGAGTGCCATTTACCGACTTGCAAAATCATTTTGAATTGTCTCTGAAAATGAGATTTTTTCTTCAATCGTTGAGATGCAACTGCTGGTAATTTTCCACACAACTGCCGGCAACGCTTTAGTCCGCTTTCCGAACAGTTGAACTTTTACCAACAAAACCTCTTTCAAACGCTCCACTTCGTTATTCCACGTGGACTCGTCATTCTAACAACTCTGATGTTCCGATCCGGATCCGGTTCTGTCTGATGATGAAACACGGTCTCGCCGGGTTACTTTTTGCTTTCCCATTCATGGCTCCAGTCCGGTTCTCCCACCCGGTTCAACTTTGCACAGAACTGTAATCAAGAAGCGATTGTGCAGCAGCGAGAGTTCTCGAGCTCAATCGCCGCAGGATGACGGTGTCGAGACCCATTCGCAAGCCGATTCCGGGGTCCACTCACCGTGGAACAAGCGTACGTACGTCATACGAATGGCCCGGTGATTGAATCCGTGTGCGATGGATGGTTGAGTGCAACACTGCAACTGGGCTTTTGATGCAACGGCTACGCCATGGCGATGAGTTTTGAACAGGAATGTTAATAACGAATCACTGGCCCAGGTAGGTAGAGGCAAGTTCAATATGCGATTTTGCATTAGGATGGCGCATCAAGATCAATAATGTATTTTTGTATGGCATTTTTTAAATATAAAATTAAAAAGAAAACCACAAATGGAGAAGTGGTTTATCCAAAATTATTGATAGCTGGAACTATTACGAACATCAAGAATTGATCCACTCTAAAATTCTCAAAGTTGTCCGGTTCACTGCACGGTCTTCCGGTCGTGCAAAGCTCAATCATGCAGCTCCGTGAGAGTGACGGATCATCTCTGCTAATACCTTACCGTGGCTGTGAATGTCTATGAATAGAACAGACAGACAGACGGACGGGTGGGCGGCAGAAGCAGCAGTATGTAATTAGAAACCTGCCAGAGAGATTGAAACGGTCGATGCAACAGGTAAACCAGCAAGCAGTTCGCCGGGAAATTTCATCTCACTTTGGATGCTTTGAGATGAAAGGATTGAGTAAAGTTTCCTTTTTCATTGGTAGGTTATTGAAACTCATCACTTTTCCAGTTATTTAGAATCGACCAAATTTAAGTAGAGAAGAGTTTGGAAAACTGAGTTTGATTTGTTTTATTATAACTTTGATGTTTTCTAAAACGTATATATTTTTCTTAACAGTCCTGTTCAGTATCAACAGGGAGCGGCCGTGGCTGACTGGTTACGGTGTTCGCTTTGTAAGCGAATGGTTCTGGGTTCGATGTCCATCTGCTCCCAACGAGAAAGTTTAGAACACATAAATTTGAAATAATGTATATGAACGAAAAATCAAAGTCGCTCGAGGCGGGGTTCGATCCTCCGTCCTTTGGATTGGTAAGCAAAAATGCTAACCACTAGGCCATGACGACTTAGTGAGTGTGGACTGGAATTAGGAATACTGTTACAGAGAGCGAGTTGTGGCGCTATAACCACGGCAAATAGTTTCCAGGGCATTCGTGGAAATACAATGTCCCATCCCAGAGGGTCATGGAGTACCAAACCTTCTTAGCATGGTGCTCCCAACGAATACAACCAAATCTCGGAGCGTATGGTGGTGTGTCCCCACGCTTCTTCCTCCCCTGTCGACTCAGAATTGTGTTGTTGTTCGAACACTTAGTGCTCAAACTCAACCCAATTACGAGTCATCTCTGCGATACGGCTTTACGCAGTAGGCCTGGCCGCTTTAACGCTTGTGATGTTTCAATGCATTTCAATGCAATGGCGCACTGCAAACGTTAATAAATGACAAGAAGAGTGCTAGGCGTCGTCTAACCTAAGGCACTAACGTGGCTCACGGATATATGAAAAAGACAAAAGTGTTTAATTTCGAACGCCTCGACCGGAATTTTTTAGCAATATGGCCCCAGAACATTACCTCAAATTTTGAGCGCATTTGGTTAAGGTTTAGTACTTCCACCATTGACCTGAAGTTAGTATGGAACTTCTAAAAATTCACTATGGGAAATTTTCGCTTTTAACCTCTTCTTAGAGAAAGCTTCCCAAAACCCAATCAAATTTTCCTATTCTCAGGTTTCTTATAGGTTTTGATCCGGGGAACAACTTTGTAGAACATCGCAAAGCGCTAGGAATTGATCCCGAAAAGATACAGGATATTTTTTGGAGTACGGAAACAAAATTCAACGTTCTCTAAAAATTTGTCTGTATCTTTCCGGGATTAATTCCTAGCGCTTTGCGATGTTCTACAAAGTTGTTCCCGGATCAAACCTATAAGAAACCTCTATTCTGAAAAAAATCATACGGCATAGGAAAACTTTCTCGAAGAAAAGTTAAAAAGTTGAAAATAAATAAATTAAATTTATTGAAATTTCTTTATAACTTCAGATTAAGAGTGGAACAACTAAACATTAACAAAATGCGCTCAAAATTTCAGGCTAGCTTCTGCGGTTATAATGCTACAAAATTTCGGTCGAGGCGTTCGAAATTGAACACTTTTGTCTTTTTCATATATCCGTGAGCCACGCTACTAAGGCACTCTCCAGGATCCCTTCGAAAGATTGGCTGCGCTAGGGTCTGATTAGATTAGAATTAGAATTAACAGTCCTGTTCAGTATCAACGAATATGCCGAAGACATCAAATCGATCAGAAAATCCCTGCTTAAGAAACAGATTGCAAAAAGGCCAACACGCAAAATTGTATGCAGACTGGTTTGGAAAACTGATTTTGTACAATAGTACAAAATTTTTATACAATTTCGAAAAAGAGCAATTCTGAATCAAAACTGGAAATGGATTTTACTTGTTTTTTTTTTAAACGTGAACAGAGTCCATGCCAACGGGAACCAGGAAGAAAACTGTTCAACTTTTATAGTGCATTGCACCATTGTGTCACGCATACAATTTTGGCAGCTGTTGATACAAAAATTGTACGTAAAAATTCGAAAATCTGTAACTTTTGAAGGAAATTTCTTATCAATTTGGTGTCTTGGGCAAAGTTGTAGGTTTTGATGGGGACTATTCAGACAAGATAGGTACCCGGGAAAAAATCTTGCCGTTTTTTATTTAACTTTTTTTTTCACAAAAACCCAATTATCAATAATAAGTAATTTTGATTTTTGAGATTGTTGATATGTTTTAGGGAACTAAAACCCGTAACTTTGAACTGTAGATAAGTATTGTTTATTATTTTGCCGAAGAGTTTTAGTTTTTTTTAACTTGGTTCTTTTTAGAAACATCTAATTCAGGGGTGCTCAAAGTTTTTGAAGGCCGGGCCGAATTTGAAGCTCAAATGAGCTTGCGGGCCAAATTTACAAAAAAAGGTTGTTAAAAAAATAAATTAAGTTATTTTAATGTAAAAGATTACATTTCCGTTATTTAAAAAAAATGTCTTTTCAAAATAATAGAAACCACAAAATAACGGGTTTCTATCGGTATTGTTGATTTTGTTGTTTCTGGTATTTGAAAAAAAAAAAAGTTCTTAGCTGAAAGTACTTGTGTTTTCAAAAGAAAAAGTTTTGTTTTTATATTTCGAAAATGGTGGTGACATTACATGTTGAACAATTCTTCTATAAGTTAACTGTGGCTAATGAAAAATCGTTGAGATCCAGAATTTCAACATTTCAATGAAAAAAAACTTTTAGAAAATGTTTTAAACTTCCGTATAGTTAACCTGCAATCATTATTTTCAAAAAAAGCGATATAACATTTATTTATTTCATCGAAAATTCACTAAAATTCAAATTATTTCTAATAAACCCAAACATGCTCAATTAATTTAAATGCAAAGGAATGCATATTCAATTTATTTCAGCTGAATGCACTTACATTTAATTTTTTTTAGCTTTTTGAAAATATATTTTTACTCCTGGGTTTTCGAGTCATTTTTTAATAATGGTGGAGGGGTGGGTTGATCGACGAAAACTTTGTAAAATGCTTGCTGCAAACTTGATCCTCCGATTTCCACATTTTATCTGCCTGAACCAGTTGATAGTCAATCAGATTTGTTATCTAACTGTAATTAGTTCGAATCCCTAAGGAAGTGCAATGTAAGTTTGAGGGTCAGTTCATAAAAGGGTCAGTATGACTTGCAAATTAATGAAGAAAACTGTTATTTTTGCAACTATTACAGAATTCTACCTGAGTCAAACTTGAACGTTTTTTTTTATTTCTAAAAAAAATTGATGAAAGTTTTGACGTTATTTACCAGTTTCACTCACATTGAAACGTGTGATGTTTTTTAATTATAAAATATTTTGAACAAATTATTTGTATCCTAAAGTGGGGTCAAAATATTGATAAAGTTTCTTCTTATTAACAAAAAAATAAAAAAGATCAGCATATAAAAGCTTAAAATAAACCATAATTTTGAAAGAGTACAAAATCACTTAACAAGTGGTCAACGGGCCATTTTACATGATCATTCAAAATGGGTCCGCGGGCCACAAAATATCCCCTCGCGGGCCACGTTTGGCGCGCGGGCCATACTTTGGGCACCCCTGTTATAAAATCTATCAAAAGCTGGTGGTACACTGACTAAAATTAACAAATAATGAAAGATTAGGACATTTAGGGACACTGAATTTAACATTTAAATATCTCGCACAGTCGCTGTGGTCACAAATTTTGTGGCGGTTCGAGTTACTTTGTTCGGGATATGATTTGGGCATAAACAGCGTTTCACTTTGCTCAGACTGAGTAGCCGATCAAACTCAAAATAATAACAACAGTCGATCTCTCATCAATTATATGAAAAAATGACCCTCTGGGTTAATGTAGATTCGAAAAGAACATTAAATTTCCCTTAAAATGACATGTTCCAGCTAAGTAATGGAAAATGGCAGACTGTTTTTAGTGTATTTTCGATGAAAAATATTTTTTCGGAATTTTGAGTACGCCATCAAATCGTATATCCCTTAGACACCAAATTTCCATTTCCAAAACATGTCATTTTTCACATGATCAAAAAGTGAAGAATCGAACTACCCCTCCGTCACGAGATATCGAAAAACAGACCTCGGATTCGTGATCAGGGACAAAAGTTACCCTTCAGGACAAAGTTTCACGCAAATCGAAGAGGGGTCGGGGCAACTGCTTTGTAAGAATTATTCTAAAATACAAAATTCTTTTGAAAAAATCCTTTGTTCAATCAGTCTTGAAATTTAATTTTAGCTATTGATGGATAAATTGAGAACAAAAGAAAGCTAACCAACAGCTAGACTGTATTGCCGAAAATAGCTCGTGTCTAAGCAAGCAAGAACCAGACTTACCTTGTAACGTGGCGGACAGGGATCCGTGCAAACATTTCACTATCAGTATGAGCACCATTGTAATTTGCATGTAAACAACCTCCATTGTTGGCCGCTTCTGCTTGCTGTTCAAGCTTCCCCGGCAGTTGATATTGACTTCTTCTTCCTGCTGTGTTAGTTTTGCTGTTTGGCGTCGACTTCAACCGAAAGCCCTCTTGTCCTACAACTCGTCGTCGAACAGTTCGATTGGCTTGGCCGTTCACCGTCCTGCACCGCCGTCGGAAGCTGGGAAAACAATTTATTCGATTCACTACTGATTGCCACGAAGCACCACGCCTGGAAGAGGTTTCCACTTAACCGTGCCCGAGGATGTTCTCCGACATGGTCACGAAAGCTAACTCCAACTGACTTAGCTTGGTTTCCCTTTCTTCTCCCTGGCCGCGAGTGTTACGCGGGCTGGCCAATCCGACTCTCCAACCCGTTTCGGCACATCACCACTCTAGCGTTTCTCATGGTTCGATTTTTATGTAAATCCGGCTTAAATAAACAACACTTTTCACTTTTGCAGAGCTCACACAGTTCTTCTCTTCTACGGCAGCGTATTACAAGGATTTTCAATCTATCTCCGTGGCAGCCATATTCCACCTTGCCATGCCACCTTGGGCCCAGGGTTTAATTCTTCTGCATTACGCGGAAATTCGCTTAGTCTACCAACACCGTCGTCGTGGGACCACCATCTGAAAATATCGAAGGAAAGGAAGCGTGTAGAAACGTAAGTTATGAATCAGAGTCGGATTTGGATTGAATGAAATTTTTGCGCGGTGTGTGTGTGTGTGTGTGTATGTGACAAGTTTTGTAGGGTTGATAGCATGGCGCGAATTTATCGGCACTTTGCTACGTTTCTATGAAGGAGTCGTGTCACGTTGGATACATTTCATAAAGGGGTTTATTCAATTGTGGGGAAGTTTGGCATTCAAATTTATGCGATACGGGGAATACAAATATGTGCAGTTGAACGTAACGGACTAAGGAAAGTGTACACTAGGGCGACAAGAAATTTTGAAAATTTATGAAAATCTCAAAAGATAAAGTCTGGCTCGAATCTCTAGGCAAATATAACTAACTGAGCCAATTTTAACCCATATCGGTCAAGGTTTTATAACAGAAAAGTAATGATCGTTGTTGATCAGGGCCGTTCAAGGTCACTCACGACAGACACGAACGACGAAACATTTTTGTAATAGTCTGTCTACGACTTTTCAGAACATTACTATTCTCATGTGCCAAAATTGTTTACATTTGTGTGACGCAAAAATGGCAGGATTTCTGTTTCGTAATTTGAGAATGACAAGAAGAGTAAATAACTGAAAAAATGCAAAATGGATTATGAGTTGTGTTTGTGTCATGTTTTCAAACCATACTGACTTTAATAAGAAATTTAAAATTCAAGAACCGAATATGGACTCAAAAAAGGATCTTTCATCTTTTAGAGCGAGGCATTTTAACTGAAATACAATGTTCACTAAATCCATACAACCAGTCAATTGCAACCTGAAGCATGAATGTTAAGCAAATTTTATTAGCTTTCAATTAAAAAGCTTGATAAGAACCATTCGAAGAATTTTTCAGATTTTGCTGTGTTTTTAGAAACTTATAATTAGTTTAGTAATATTTGTATTCGCTGTAATGACAAATTTACTGCTATTTTATTTAAAAGGTATGGTTTCAAAATAAATTGAAAGAATCATGATTTGTTTTATTAAAAATAAAATGAATGCATTGAAATCAACTTTTAAAAACTTTACAGATTTTTTCTGAGTCCTGTTTAATTTTAACGATATTTGATTATTTGGGTGGATTATTCCTGTTAAAGTTAAGAAAACGATTTTTTTTTGTTTTCATTTTGCATAATAGTTTTCATTTCGTTACAAACTATATTATTTTTTTACTTTTGATTTAAAATTAAAATTTTGAAAAACTTAAAAAAATGTTAATTTGCTAAATGTCACAAAAAAATTCAAATTATTTCACTCATATTTGCTGGACAAGATCGTTAAATCTTGCTTTGATATGAAGTTCAATAAAATGAAGCAAATCAGCGAAAACTTTTAAACTTTATATGTCAAAAAATTGAAAAAAGTAGTTCAATAAATCTAGAATAATATATAATGAAGCAAGAAAAGTAGTTTCTGTGATTAAAACATAAGATTTTCAGAGCTATTTAAACATTTTTCACGCTCCGCGAAATCTGCGTCGCTTAAATAAAAAAAAAATGTTGAAAAGTACAACTTTTCCTAACAAGAGCTGAAAAGTTCTACTTTACGTCATTTATTTAAGCACTGAAAGGTAGAACTTTTCAGCATTTGTTTGGAAAAGGGTTACCAAGGGGTTTCCAGCATCAAGGATTACTGACCAGTCTAAATGGAATTACCAGGATTACTGGCAATATGTCATGAATTACTTTGATTTCCCAGAATTACTTGGGATTTCCAGAAACCACGCAGAATTGCTCAAATTTATAAAAATAACTTGGAATTACTGCCTAGCTTCCAGCATATTGAGAATTGGATCGAATGACAGCTGTCAAATGCACAAAACCACGTGCTTGGCAATAGTACCGCCATCCCGGGAATTCCCGGCACAAAATTCTCGGGATTTTTATATGTTGTACGGGGAATTCCCGGAATTAAACAAAAATCTTAATTTGGCCTGGAAATTACATTAGTATTACAATTAAGAAGTTTAGACTTTTCTAAAATTTTACATAAATTGGTACCATTTCATTTGTTGTCATTTTTTTTAGACATCTTAAACCAATTTTTAAGCTGTTTTAGGCATGTCATATAGAAATAAATAAAAAAATAAATATTTATAAGATACTTATTTAATTTGAATTAGAAATGTGGTGCATTTAAAATTCAAAGCACAACAGAGAACAGCATTTGTTTAAGTTATCTAAAAACTGCTATCCTTGTTTAGATTGATATTAATAGTATTGAGCTAATTCTATAAATTTAAAGCATGAAAAACATAACAAATATAAAGAAAACATAGATTTGAGCTCCCTCCGTGTACGCACGAGAGCATGCAGCTAGTGCTCAGTGCTCCATCGTTTTTTCGATTTTTTTCGCCGTAGTTGATTGTGGTTACCCGCGAGTTTGCTTCTCCAGCATGCCAAAGGCCGGCCGTGGCCGTGGCAGTTCGAGTGCGGCCTCAAAAAACCCGCGAAGTTCGTCTACCGGCCGTGTGCAAAAAGGTAAACAAACCAACGCCGTGTCGACCGCCATCGCGCAGGGGAGCGTGAGCGCAGAAGGAATCGACAAAAAGTTACTACACCCTGGATATGTTCCAAGATCACCAGTGCGAACCCGTTCGGGTACCTCCGGTGCCACGACCAGTGGCACATCAACATCCGCCAACATTCCCATCAGGAACGAGTTCCAGATGCTGAGCGACGACGAAGAAAACAACAACAACACCGACGGTAGCAGCACTACCGATGACGACGACGACTACGATGGTCGTGCACGGAAAAAAGTGCCGACGCCAAAAAGAATAATTCTCCAACGGAACGAAGACCACCTCAATTTTTGTTTTGGACACGTTGGCGGACGATGTTGACGAGTTGCTGGAAGGCCTCGGATATTGTCTGAAAATCGGTAAGTCGGCAGTGCAAGTGATCACACTGAATAAAAAGAGCTTCGACCTGGTGTTTGAAGAATTGAAGCGTAGCAACTTCAACTTCTACACATTCAACCCCGAGAAGCCCCTGTTAAGGTAGTCTTACAGGGTTATCAAGACCGTCCTATCTCCGACCTGAAGGGTCACCTTTCGGACGCCGGAATAAAACCGCGGGAGATTAAAGTGCTCTCGCGCAAGACAACGGTAACAGGTACACACACACTGTACCTGTTGTACTTCGACCGCGGCACCGTCAAGATCCAAGACCTGCGGCGGACTAAGACGTTGGACGGTTTTTGGGTAAACTGGCGGTTTTACGATTCTATGACAATTTCCGGAATTCCATTTCCCGGAATGGACGTGTTCCGGAATGGACATTATCCGGAATGGACGTTTTCCGGAAAGGACGATATCCGGAATGGACATTATCCGGAATGGACGCTATCCGGAATGAAATTTCCCGGAATGGACGTTACCCGGAATGGACATTTCCCGGAAATTTAGTTTTTTTATATTACCTGATATGAGAATAAATGGAATCTTGCCTACTCGCTTACTTGTGGTTAAGAATTATTTAGTTTGTACCCCGTTTGTTTCACCTAGTCACATTGAAGGAACTCGATATTTTGAAAACAATATGAATATAAATACATGAATGATAAAAAGAAAGTGAAATGATCGGACATGAACAATAGAAGCAAGCGTTGACTATTGAAACAATACTTAATCAACCACCACGAGATGTAACAATGTAGATCGATAGATATTTGACAAACACTAGATGTTTTTAACATTCTTTCAATGTGTTGTTATGTTAATCAGTTTACTTTTGTGACTAAATTCTACCAAATTTTATTATAAAGCAGAATGTTTATTTTCAAAGAAGGGAAAATCTCTAGAAAATAAACAACTTTTCAGAAAATCAATGTATAATATGCACTTCCTTGAGGTTTTTCATTCTTTTGAGATACACTTAACCTTTTTATTTTCTAGAGGTTTTCCCTTCTTTGAAAATAATCATCTTGCTTTATAGTAAAATTTGGTAGAATTTAGTCACAATAGTTAACTGATTAACACAAGAAGGGAAATCTCTTACGCGAAATCCCATCACATTGATAAAAGTTCGTGTATTTTTAAAGAAGGGAAAACCTCAAGAAAATACACATTATACATTGATTTTCTTAAAAGCTTTTCATTTTCTAGAGGTTTTCCCAAGGTTGTCCCTTCTTTGAAAATAAAAATTCTTTTTTATAGTAAATAAAAATAAAATAAATTGTTCGCTCTACAGCATTGCCTTGACGTTCTCGATTGCGAGAGTCCTACTCGAAACTAGGTGTCCGAAGGCTTGATTCTTGAGGCAATTGCAAACCTCGTTTTACACCTGAGCTTCCATCCACCCGGGATTCAGAACTGACGACTTTTGGATTGTGAGTTCAACTGCCTACCAGCGACTCCACCGAGACAGGACCCAAGGAGACGACTCCTACACCTGGACTGAGCTATCGATCTAACCTCTAGGTTAGACCGGGGCAAACATTGACTTCCCCGTCCGAAGGCATGATCAAACAAATCTCGTCTCGAAAAATGCCACCACCGGGACCGTCTAGAATCGAACCCAGGCCGACTGGGTGAGAGGCAACTTCGATTACCCCTACACCACGGTTCTCAGACTCTGATTTATAGTGCAGAAGCCTTTAATGAAAACTAGGTAAAATTTAGTTGAATTAACAAGACAAGGGAAAATTCTTATATAAAATCCCATTACTTTGATGAAAGATCGCGTAATTTTAAAGAAGGGAAAACCTCAAAAAAGTACACATTATACATTGAATTTCTGAAAAGCTTTTTATTTTCTTGAGGTTTGCCCTTCTTTGAATACCTACTAAAAATTGGTAGAATTTATTCACAAAAGTCAACTGACTAACAAAAGAAGAGAAAATTCTTAAGTAACAACACATTGAAAGAATGTTAAAAACATCTAGTGTTTGTCTAATATCTATCGATCTACATTGTTACATCTCGTGGTGGTTGATAAAGTATTGTTTCAATAGTCAACGCTAGCATCTAATGTTAGTGTCCGAAAATTTTACTTTCTTTTTATCATTCATGTTGTCAAAATATTGAGTTCCTTCAATGTGACTAGGTCAAACCAACGGGGTACAAACTAAATAATTCTTAACCACAAGTAAGCGAGTAGGCAAGATTCCATTCATTCTCATATCAGGTAATATAAAAAAACTAAATTTCCGGGAAATGTCCATTCCGGGAAACGTCCATTCCGGGAAATTTCATTCCGGATAACGTCCATTCCGGATAATGTCCATTCCGTATAACGGCCATTCCGGAAATCGTCCATTCCGGATAATGTCCATTCCGGAAAACGTCCATTCCGGGAAATGGAATTCCGGAAATTGTCATAGAATCCGGTTTTACACCAAGAACCCGACGGACGTAGCGCAATGCCACCGTTGCCAGAAATTCGGCCACGGTTCGCGGAACTGCAACCTCCGGCCCCGCTGCGTGAAGTGCGGTGAGTCACACCTCTCGGAGGCGTGCGCACTGCCACGAAAGGCGGACTTGGGGGACAAGGCAGAACAAACCAAGCCGCGCGTAAAGTGCGCCAACTGTGACGGCAACCATACCGGCAATTACCGCGGATGCGTCGCGCGCAAGGCCTACCTCGAGGAGCAGGAAAAGAGGAAGAAGAAAGCGTCCCACCCTCCTCAGCGAAGTACGAGCGCAGCCGTTCCTGCAGCTGGACAGCTTACGGTTCCTGTGGAAAACTCAGCGTTCCCTCCTGGTTGGGGGCGTTCGTTCGCCAGCGTGGTCGCTGCCGGTAGCGGCAGTACGGCCCAGCAAGAAGTCACCGGGGAAGATCTCTTTACCCTGCCGGAGTTCTTTGCTCTCGCGGGGGAGATGATGACGCGGTTTCGGAGCTGCCGGAACAAGGCAGAACAATTCCTGGCCCTTGGGGAACTGATGATCAAACACATCTACAAAGGATAAATTACCTGTGATCTAGATATAAGCTTTCTCTTCCTCTATCCCCTTTCCTTTGCAATTTCTGTAAGTTTTTTTAATAGTTTTTTCTTACTCTTGCTAGTGCCTTAGTTAAAGAAATAATTGTTCCTAAATGGATTATGATGCAACACACAGCTGTAAGGAACTCCAAAACTCTGTTATGCACTTCAAAATAACTCATTGTATCTTGATTATTCACCAATAAAACCGAATTGAATTGAATTGAAAACATAGATTTTATGACTTTTTTAAAAACTAAAAACATTCCGGGAATAAATAAATATTTTTCCCGTTTTCTGGGATACTCAAAACCTGGGAAAATTAGACGTCCTGCTTGGAAATCATCGAACAATTGGGTAAATATCAACATCATTTTGAAAACTGATTTTGGCGTTTGAGTGCATTTAAAATTCAAAGCACAACAAAGAACAAATTTTTTTTTTTAACTATCTAGAAGTGCTATCCTTGTTTAGATTGATTTTAATGGTATTGAGCTAATAGTTTGATTTTAAAAACATGACGAATATAAAGAAAACATAGTTTTTATGACGTTTTCAAAAATTTTCCGGGATAAAAGATATATTTTTTCCGTTTTCTATAAACCCGGGAAAATTGGACGCCCTACTTGGAAATCATCGAATAATGTGGTAAACATCAACATCAGTTTGACAACTGATTTTGACGTTTGAGTGTTTTTATCCGAATACATTTGAATTAGAGAGCATCCAAATTTGCGGACATTCCGAATCCGCTCTTTACTTCTTACAACCATAAAAGCATCAAGGAAAAGCAAAACGCATTCTGCCGATTAACCTTTAAAGAATTACTAGTAGTTACTTGAATTAATGGGAAATTCACGAATTACTGAGTAACTATGGAATTACTCGAATTACTACGGAATTACTAGGTAATTCCAGAATTACAGGAATTGCTGCAGAGTTGCGGAGTAATTCTGGAATTACTGAATTACTTACTCAAAATCCGAATGATACCTTACTAGCTGAACCTTGGTTTCTTACATGAAAATTAATAGGCAATATATAGAATCATAAAGGTTTATCGAAATTATCTTTTAACAGTTATTTTTATTATTTTATTATTTTCTGAAGTATTTTTTCACAAACAAGAATCATGGAATTACCAGGATTACTGGAATTATTAGGAATTACCAGGATTACTCTGGAATTACTCAGTAAATCCGGAATTACAGAATTACTTGCTCAAATTCCAAGTAATTCCGGATTAGTGACCAGTCTGACACGATGCTGGAAACCCCTTGAGGGTTACTATTTGTTTCTGTTATTTTTGGTAGAGAAAATTAGGCTGTTTCGTCGTTCGAGAATGACAGGAAAAGTAAGTAGTTTCACGACGGAATTGGCAATTTTTTTTTTTGCAATTCCGCTGTAAAACTGTCAACTTTTCCTGTCCTTCTGGAGAAACGAAACGGCCTACTTTTTCCTCCCAAAAATATCACAATGGAAAATTAATACTTTTCAATAGCAGTGCTGAAAAATTCTACATTCAATTAATTCAAAATGCGTTTTTCGGCATTGTAAAAAATAGTGTAAGCAACTTGTTCAATAACTAATATTTCGAAAAATTCAGAAAATTTCACAAATGTTTTATTTTTAAGCATTGAAAATATGACCATTAGATTCTGAAATTTGATATGAGAAATAAAACGCTGTTTTGATAAGACATTTAAGCTCCAATTAGTTTGTTTCCTTTATTCGCTTTATTTCGGCAATTAGGGGTCTAATCTTCAATGTCTCTTAAGCAATATAGTTTTTTTTGGTAAAATAAAAATGTCTAACCTACAAATGTTCTCAAAATAATACTTCATATACTCATAGCTCATAACTCGTTAAGGTTGTCAGATCATTAGTCGTTTCGATTCGTTGGTCTTTTGATTACGCATCCAACGATAGATCGCTTGATTGATCCGGACACCTTTTCCATCGAAATGTCTGAGATTCGGCCTCTATAAAGTGTTTAAAAACACTTAAGTGCTCATAACTTTTGATAGGGTTATCAGATCTTCGATGTTTTAGGCAAGTCTTTTAAATACCTTTCTAAAAATATATAACATGACGGGTTTTCTTACAAAAACCATCCTTTTCTCAATCTTTTGAACAAAAGAAAAAATCTTTTTTTAGCATAAGTTTTGAAATACTTTTCTGAACCTCTATATATATTAATACCTAATCTCCAAGCTCGAAAAAAAGGGGAACTTGTATGGAAATTTCCCCTTATTCTCAAGCTTGGGAGTTTAGGTATTAACAAGGGTCTTACGGGACCCCAAGATAGGTAGACCCCAAAACGGTCCAAATCGGTTCAGCCAGTCCGGAGAAACTCGAATGCATTTTTTGGGTGCACGGTCACACATCCAGACACACGCACAGACACTTGTTCAGAATTTAGTTTTGAGTCGATAGGTATACGTGAAGGTGGGTCTACGAGGTCGAATTAAGAAGTTCATTTTTTTGAAAAAATCCGATTAAAATTTAAATTTTGCCTATCATAACACATTTTTTTTTAATCTTTACTAGGCGGCAACATTTTTGTCCATACATTTCTATGACTTAAAATTTGCCTTTTCCCCCTAAAACATATACAAAAAATTGTATGGAGTCTTGTATGAGTGAACAAATGAAACAAAATGGAAACTTTGGTCATAGGAAAACCCTTAACAAAGTTTGAGCCATGCGTGAAATCGGCTGATTTCGTAAAGAATTGTTCATTTATTTTTTAAATTCATATTCATAAATCAGCTTTTTTACAAAATTATTAGTAAGGGAACAGCATCTAGCTTCATCGAGCCTCTTTGACGTTCAATTGCAGCTCATTTATCACTGAAATCGAGTGATAAATAGATCAATAGGAAGTGAGCAAGCAAGTTTCTGACAACAGTTCAACAAAATATGTTCTTTGAATTCAGTCCAGCCTTGATTACCAGAAGTTTCGATTATCCGAAGTTCGATTATCTGGGACTTCGGATAGTCGAAGAAGACTTAAACAAAATCTCATGTTTTTTTTTTAAATTTTCTTCTTTTAACTTCAAATTTGAGTTCTGCGACCCCATTTTAGTCAAATTTGAATGGTTGATTGCTAGTTAAATTGAAAATGTATTTTTACAATATTTCACATCGCCATTTATCCGAAGTAAAATTTTGCCTAGGACTTCGGATAATCGAGTCTGGTCTGTATTTGAATTTGGTCCCGATCATTTTATTCAACCCTTGTATATATTTTGGCATCAAATGAACTAAACTTATTCAATGGTTTAGTAATACTATACATTTAAAAACTACGCTTCGCACAACGGCAGTTCGCCGAATAGGACCTAATCCAAATAAACTTTCACACCTAATGTTCGCTCAGCTTAAAATGGCAATGACTAATTGCTTCTGGAAGATTAAAACTAATTACAATATTTCCTTTTACGTTGCATCCAAAGTAATTTATCGCTCCAGAAAACAGACTCAGCCACAAAACCACAAATAGAGAATAAGAGAATGGTCCGTCGAGAGGGGGAAGCAGGAAATCAGATTATACCATAAAATCACCACCTTTTTCTAGCGAGTGAAAATAACAAAGTTTGAATTAAAAAGCTCCTGGCGGAAGATCCGTCCCACTCATTTTGGCTGACGTTGTTCCGCCAGGCAAGGCCAGGAGGGTGGAAACGACACTTTAATACTCTCGCCCTTTTCCCCACCCTATGGTTTGGAACGGGTTGGTTAAGGAAGCAAGAGGGAAGATTAGTCAACTGAACTGTGAAAGTTGCAGGCGCAGGCCAACCAACTCGAAAGCTCACATGGAACCAGGAAAGGGGGTGGAAAATGCACTGCTGCTGGTGCCGCTCGGATTGCACCCGGTCTGCTGGAAATGGCAGATACAGCTAGAGACAGTCGGCAAAAACTTTTCCTTCTAATACCACCAGTAAATTCTAACAAATTCACATTGATCCCGGATTCTTGGCGCTATAGCGAGGATGTGAGGACGGTGAATGGTGAGGGGTAGGTTTGAAATTACGATCGTTTGAATTAATTCCAAAATTCAATAAAAAAAACTAGATAACAAATGATCATTATTTTTTTGCAAAAAAATGGTAAAAACTGGTTTCCGTAGTGCCGAAAGAGATTTCAATTATCCGATGTTCGATCATCCAAAACGCTTCGCCTTGAGACAACTACCCTTTACGTAATTCTCAACCGACCCCCAACAGAGAAACCTCCAGCCGCATTGTGGCTCCAGTTCGGAGTAGCAACTCAGCGACGATGAGCTCCAACCCACCAGAGCCCCTCGAAGACCACGGAACAAGCTGCAGCTGCGATTTTAAAAAGCAAAACGATGTATCGAAACTTGGCTGGGCTGCTCCCCGCCAGCACACGGAAAAGTTTCCCGCCCGAGAATGAACTGCGAATGGATCCGCTCGAAAACTCAGCCCGGGCACTTTTGTCGACGGTGCGGCAGTGTGGATAGCCGGCTTTGTCCCGGAACTTTTACCGCACTATCAATTTCCACGCGCGGATCCGTGGTGTCGTTGGTCACCGCGTCAACCCGGTGGTCACTGTGGCCACTTCACTTTTTATCCCCCGGGTGGAGACCGTCGCTGTTGGCTCGATTGTCGCCCTGATTGTTGTCAGTTAATGGTCCGCCCCAAAATGGAAGGGGCTCCGGGCACAATGCACCCACGCCTGTGACGAGAAGTGACACTTTTGGCGTTTGGCGTACGATACGCACCCGGAGTCACGTTGAGTCACGTGTTATCTGGAGCTCGATGGGAGTGCGACGATGGACAGTTGGAGATAAGAAGAGGGAAATTGATTAAAACGGATATTCATCGCCTTTTGGAGAGAAAAGTGAATTCGAGATGAAAGAAACGCCGTTTCAAGATCAGTGGTTTGATTGACAGATTCAATTTGAATGTCCTTTTTCATCTTTGAAAGTGGAAATAGAAGATTGTTCAATTACGATGTTCAATTCGAATGGTAATTAAAATGATAGATTTTCTTGAGTTGTGCTGACAAATGTCAAATGTTAGAGTTTCCAATTTGGGGAAAACGGAGTACTATACACCTGCTGAGGGAACACTGTCATTTCTCAGCCATAACCACATTTCTCTGAAAGAGTTTCGATATTTACTTAAAGTATTCTTATTCTATGTCATCGACGTAATCCGTCTCAAACGAAACTCCAAAAATCAATTTCCTAAAAAAAATATACTTCAATAATGCAATCTTGCGTGGTAGAGCATCCAATTTACGGAGTAAAAAAATTCTTGGATTTTTTCCGAAAAAATGCTGGTAATTCCTGTAAAGTTTCAAGTTCATTGGAAAATGCTCTGAGCCTTTTTCTAATAAAAATGATGAATGAAAAATAAACGGATTCAAAAAATAAACCTCTATCGCCCATGGTGCCTCCAGAGCTCCAAAACTTTTTCATTATTCATAAATTATTTTTATTAGGTCCTTTTAGGTACTGCGACCAGGTTAGGACTGAGGATCGGTTTAAAAACAAATATTTAAAAATAACAAAAATAACTCCTTATAATCCGTACTTGGAGATCAAGTAACTGACGATCGTTACTTGGTCCAAGCGGGTTTTGCAGGACTTGAACCTGCCGATGAGCTCCAAAACTTTATACTCATTTTGCCTTCCTCACCTCAGGTAAGGCTATAATCCTGCTCGGAAAATGAACTTCTTTCAGAAACGTCGTAGACTCACCTTCATGTATACCTATCGACTCAGAATCTAAAACTGAACAAATGTCTGTGTGTATATGTGTGTGTATGTGCGTGACCAAAATTCTTACTCAGTTTTCTCGGCACCGGCTGAACCGATTTAGGTAAAACCGGTCGCATTAGACTCGGTTTAGGGTCCCATACGTCGCTGTTGAATTGTTTGAAGTTTCGATAAGTAGTTCAAAAGTTATGTATAAAATGTGTTTTCGCAAATATCCGGATCTCACTTAAATGAATGTAAACTAGGTCCGGATCTATCAACCGACCCATTGTTGATTAGTAGGCTTAGTGATTTTTCACGCTTCAAAATTGCAAATTTCACGCAAATTTCGCGGAACGTAAAAAATGTAACTCTGAATATCTTATGTTTAAATCACAAAAACTACTTGTTATGCTTCATTATATATTATTCTTCAATAAACTAAAAAAAACTTCACTTAATTTGAACGTGAAACAAAAACAAAAATCTCCTAATTTTCAAAAAAGTTTCCACCTGATTTATGGATGAGCTCTTTATATTTTTTGAAACAAAATGTAGGGTAGGTTTCATCCATAAAGTACGTCACGCAAAAATCCGGCAAAATTTATCCCCCCCCCTCCCCCCCTTTGCCACGCTTTCCCTATACACAGAAAAAAATATGCAAAATTACACAGCACGTAATTGCTGTTTCTTATGTAAACTCACTCAATGTAATGTTGAAATATGATGTAATGAGCAAAAAGTAATGGAAAATACTCCGATGTAAACCTAAATCTAATGTAAATCATGAAGCTAATGGAAACGTTGAGCATGGAAACTCAAATCTGATGAATTTCTACCCGCGTTCGGCTTCCTGTAAATTCCTATTTAATGTAAATCATATATCCAATGTATTTCTGCCAAACGTTGACTTCAAAACTACCCGAACTAAAAAAAGTTATGTTTGGTTCTCTTTCTATCGCTCTAATACTTCGCTGGCCCACTGCCTGTGCCTCGACCTGAACAAGTTGATGCTTTAGCCGCTCGTTTATAAAATGCGAAGATGGCTCAGTCGGCAGCGGGTAGCAGCAGTAACACCGAACATCCTACCCGTCGTCCGTTCGATTCCAGTGCAGCGTTATTCCACTTGGCCGTCGACAAGAAAGCGTCCCCTACCTGTGAAACAACTTTTTAAAATCCGAATTTCCTTTTGCTGCCCGCTTCAATCATTTTAAAATAGAACATAGGCCACACCCTTTTCCTACTGCAATCCAAGTCAAGCTTCTCATTCCCATTGGCCAATCAGAATTAGTTGATATGAACTAATGTAAATTCCAAAACAAATGTAAATTTTCAAAACTAATGTGAATTTCCAATGAATCTAATGTAAATTTCCAATGGACCTAATGGAAATATACATCATTTATCATGATACCTTTTGGTACATGATAAATAATGTAAATTTACAGAAATATTTTTTTCTGTGTACTTATAACACGCAATGTCACACTTTCTCAGACCACCCCTCCCCCCTAGAGCGTGACATACTTTATGGATGACGCCGTATGCGTTTTCTCATTTACTGAATTGCTTCTTTATTAAATATTCGACTAGTAAAGATAAAAAGTTTTCGCTGATTTGCATTTTATTAAATTTCATATCAAAGCAAGATTCAACAATCTTGTTCAGCCAAAATGTGTAAAATTATATGAATTTTCTATGACAGTTAACCCATTTAAAATATTTTTTTTTAGTTTTCATCTCACTTATCAAAAACTTAATTTAAAATCAACTGGCAAAATAATATAATTTGTTACGAAATCGAAATTTTAAATTCAAAATGAGAATAGAAATCAAAAAAAGAGTTTGTTTTATCTTTCACGAGAATTATCAACCTGAATGATTATATAAAATATTGTTATATAAATATTGTTAAAATTAAACAGGACTCAGAAAAAAATCTGAAATGTTTATAAAAAGTAATTTGAAAAATTAAAAAAAAAACTATTCATTTTATTTTGAATAAAACTAAGCCGGATTATTTGCATTTCTACTGAAAAAATACCTTTCAAATAAAATAGTAGCAAAATAAGTACTTCAACGAATAAAAAAAATTGCTTAATGTTACTTAATATTACTAAATTTAGTTAGTTT